>NC_088402.1:63544557-63549557 GCF_034236695.1 Oncorhynchus nerka
TTAATCTGACCTATGTCCTCCTGTTGTGTCTCCAGGAGCTGTCCTAGCAGCGGCTGTAGCAGAGTGATCCAGTAGCAGTAGCAGGGTTAGAGGTCAGAGGTCACCATGGCGGGGCGGGGGACCCGTTACCTCCTCCTGCTTCTGGGGGTCGTGTCTCTGGCCCAGGCCTCCATCTTTCTGTCCAGCCAGCGCCTCAAGGCCCGCTTCCAGAGGGACCGCCGCAACATCCGGCCCAACATCATCCTCATTCTCACCGACGACCAGGACATGGAGCTCGGTGAGTCTGGCTTCACATACGGCTCTCCAACCCTGTTCCCGGAGAGCTATCATCCTGTAGGTTTTCACTCCAACACTAATCTAGCACACCTGATTCTAATAATTAGCTGGTTGATAAGATGAATCAGGTTAGTTACAACGGCAGTCGGAGCGAAAACATACATGACGGTAGGTCTCCAGAAAAAGGGTTGGAGAGGCCTGCTTTACATCCATCCTATCCTCCTCCCTCTATACAGTAGAGGTCGTCTGGTATTTCAACATTGTGATCATAAGGCATCTACTATCTGACCACATGGGCACCAATCAACGATGAAGACTAAATACATCATAAACAAATCCAACCTTCCTTCAGGCCTACTCCTCTCATTGTAATGCCTGTCTCGTTGTAATGGCTGTCTCGTTGTGATGGCTGTCTCGTTGTAATGGCTGTCTTGTTGTAATGGCTGTCTCGTTGTGATGTCTGTCTCGTTGTAATGGCTGTCTCGTTGTGATGGCTGTCTCATTGTAATGGCTGTCTCGTTGTAATGGCTGTCTCGGTGTGATGACTGTCTCGTCGTAATGGCTGTCTCGTTGTGATGGCTGTCTCATTGTAATGGCTGCCTCGTTGTAATAGCTGTCTCGGTGTAGTGGCTTTCTAATTATAATGGCTGTCTCGTTGTAATGGCTGTCTTGTAATGGCTGTCTCACTGTAAAGATTGTTGTTTATAGCTACCCATTTTAAATGACCACAGGAAGAGAAGGCCACGCCGCTGGACGGTTGTGAGTAACAAACCAAATCAGACGATTAGCAGACCGTCTGTGAGACAGAACCTCCTTGCCCATCCTAACCCATGCCGGACACACAAGTCTTTGTGTTACCGGGACATAGTAAGACATAGTCAGACACACAGATCTCAATGAAAGGGGAAAGAGTGTGCTGCTGAGCTTGACTCCAGCTCTATTTCTTTCTTTCTCTGTCACGCTCATCTTTCTAGATTCTCTCAGACAGAAAGAGAAATGGTCAGTCTCTTACGCATCTGTTATTATCAAAGCGAAATGCAGACACTGTGTGACGACCTCTCATTGAGAAGGAACCCTTTGGCACGTCAGCAACCATTATAAACACAGTGCATCACTTCCCGTACGCCGAGGGCTCGGCACGCACACCCAACACTCCTCTCTCTGTCTCTATGTCTGCTGTGTTCAGTGGTGGGCTGGCATCGGGACAGGGAGATGGTGGTAGGAGAGAGAGGGGTATAAAACACTTTTCCGCCACAGTCATTTTCACTGCGCTGAGTTACAAAGACAAAGCTTCACACCAGCTCACTTCATAACATAGAGGATTTCATCCCCTGAGCCTCACTAGATTAACTGACCGCAACCAGAAAAATTAAAGGAATGTCATTGTTACGGAATGAAAAAGAGACTAATTCCAAATGGAAACCAGTGGTGTTATAGCTCAAATCCTTGGTAATATTTTTCCAAAGAAATTAGAGAGAAAAAACTCTACTCCATACAGGGCATTCGGAAAGTATTCAGACCCCTTGACTTTTTCCACATTTTCTTATGTTACAGCCTTATTCTAAAAATGGGTTTAAAAATTGTTTTTCCTCATCAATCTACACACAATACCCCATAATGACAAAGCAAAAACTGTTTTTTATAAATGTTTGCAAATCTATAAAAATAATAATAACTGAAATATCACATTTACATAAATATTCAGAACCTTTACTCAGTACTTCATTGAAGCCCCTTTGGCAGCTATTACAGCCTCGAGCCTTCTTGGGTATGACATTACAAGCTTGGCACACCTGTATTTTTGGAGTTTCTCCCATTCTTCTCTGTAGATCCTCTCAAGCTCTGTCAGGTTGGATGGGGAGCGTTGCTGCACAGCTATTTTCAGGCCTCTCCAGAGATGTTCGATCGGGTTCAAGTCTGGGCTCTGGCTGGGCCACTTAAGAACATCAGAGACTTGTCCCGAAGCCACTCCTGCACCCCAGTCTGAGAGGTCGGGAGCAGGTTTTCATCAAGGATCTCACTATACTTTGCTCCATTAATCTTTCCCTCGATTCTGACTAGTCTCCCAGTCCCTGCGGCTGAAAAATCCCCACAGCATGATGCTGCCACCACCACCCTTCAACGTAGGGATGGTGCCATGTTTCCTCTAGACGTGACGCTTGGCATTCAGGCCAAAGAGTTCAATCTTGGTTTCATCAAACCATTGAATCTTGTTTCTCATGGTCTGAGAGTCTTTCGATGCTTTTTGGCAAACTACAAAGCGGGCTGTCATGTGCCTTTTACTGAGGAGTGGCTTCCGTCTGGCCACTCTACCATGAAGACCTGATTGCCGGAGTGCTGCTGAGTTGTTTGTCCTTCTGGAAGGTTCTCCCATCTCCACAGAGGAACTCTGGAACTCTGTAAGAGTGACCATCAGGTTCTTGGTTACCTCCCTGACCAAGACCCTTCTCCCCCGATTGCTCAGTTTGGCCGGGCGGCCAGCTCTAGGAAGATTCTTGGTTGTTCCAAACTTGTTCCATTTAAGAATGATGGAGGCCACTGTGTTCTTGGGGACCTTCAATGCTGCAGAAATGTTTTGTTACCCTTCCCCAGATCTGTGCTTCGACACAATCCTATCTCAGAGCTCTACGGATAATTCCTTTGACCTCTTGGCTTAGTTTTTGCTCTGACCTGCACTGTCAACTGTGGGACCTTATATAGACAGGTGTGTGCCTTTCCAAATCATGTCCAATCAATTGAATTTACCACAGGTGGACTCCAATCAAGTTGTAGAAACATCTCAAGGATGATCAATGGAAACAGGATGCACCTGAGCTCAATTTTGAATCTCATACCAAAAGGTCTGAATACTTATGTAAATAAGCTATTTCTATTTTGTAATTTTTACAAATTTGCAAACATTTCTTAAAACCTGTTATTGTTTTTTCATTATGGGGTGTTGTGTGTAGATTGATGAGGGAAAATAATTATTTAATACATTTTATTATAAGCAAGTAACGCAACAAAATGTGGAAAAAGTCAAGGGTTCTGAATACTTCCCGAATGCACTGTGTATCCCGTTATGTCCTGACCTGAAATGACAGCCAGACCAGGGAGATACCACCACTGCTCTCTGCCAATGACCCTCTCTGCTCTAGGCCACCCGGCACTAAATGGTTGAACATGCAGGCTTTCTACTGGGCAGCTAACGCTGCATCAAACAGAGTCCTGGACTTGGAGAGCATGTGGCTCTACCGTGATGTAATGGCTCGCAGGTGGATACTTGTCCGTCAACGGGTCCCTCTTCAGAACACTTCATTTATGAGGCAGCTGTTCCCTAAACACTAACCACTCTCCACTCTCTCAACACTGCATCATAGTTCCCTCGAGTGCCTGAAAATGGACACATCCCGTTCCACCCAGATTGAGGAAAAAGCTTTAGTTATAGTAGTTACCGCTCTCCCTCCTCTGTTTGGTTCAGTCTCCCCTCCCTTTTCCTTTCACGTTGTTGCAGTGTGAAAGGCAGCCTATCTCACATGAATGCAGTTCAATCAGCAGGATCCACCGTCTCATTGTGGCTCCCATTCATTTGCCACAGAGATATGACTGACACAGCTCAATAGCCATGGAGAGGCAGAGATGAAAGCAGATTGAAGAACACCTTGTCAAAGTCATTTTCACATCAATTTACAATTACATTAAGCCTGTGGAAAAAGAGGGGATCTTCCTGAAAGAAAATGGTCCCTGAAGACTTCAGATTTTTGGGATAATTAACTATTGTACTGTGCCTCCTCCTTTAGGCGGCTCTCCAATGAATCCAATGGTCGATCAATATATTGCTTTTTTCAAATGTACAAGCTTATGTAGCGTTTCACAAAATACTGTTTGGAATGAAACTCGCACAGCCCTGTTATCTCCCATGTTAAAGAGAACTTTCCCCTCCCTGTCTGAACCTCTGTAGGACACCATGTTGACATTTCTCTGAATGGCCAGCCCTGTGTTTTAACCTTTGTCTGGTCGTTAAAGGCCTGGTGATTGTCTGTGAAAAGGTCAAGTAGCTCAGGACTTCCTCTGTCTGTACACTTCACCCTGCCCTTCCTGGCCCCTCCTCTCTCTATATGTGAGGGGTGTGTGTGTGTGTGTGTGTGTGTGTGTGTGTGTGTGTGTGTGTGTGTGTGTGTGTGTGTGTGTGTGTGTGTGTGTGTGTGTGTGTGTTCCTGAACCTTTGCCTGGATTGGCTGTACACATTACCTCCAAAGCCCATAAAACTCAGCCACATGTGGAGGATTCATTCATACTATAGGTCTAAATAGGAAGAGTATCATTTTATTACTGTTCATTCAGAAAAGCCAGGATGAATTTACAAAAGAGGTCAGCTAACTCCCTGCCAAACTCACGGGTCAATCCTTACTCGGATCCTATTGCTCTCAGCATCTCCTCTCTGCCAGCCAGCCAGCCCCCCATCCATCTCCTGTTCATGAAGCCAGCCCCCCATCCATCTCCTGTTCATGAAGCCAGCCCCCCATCCATCTCCTGTTCATGAAGCCAGCCCCCATCCATCCCCTATTAGTGAAGCTAGCCAGACCCCATCCATCCCCTGTTAGTGAAGCTAGCCAGACCCCATCCATCCCCTGTTAGTGAAGCTAGCCAGACCCCATCCATCCCCTGTTAGTGAAGCTAGCCAGACCCCATCCATCCCCTGTTAGTGAAGCTAGCCAGACCCCATCCATCCCCTGTTAGTGAAG
>NC_088402.1:63554557-63562057 GCF_034236695.1 Oncorhynchus nerka
TGCTAGTTACATGTCTGCCTGGAACAGATCTGACCCCTGTTTGTGTTTCTCTCGCTCCCTCTCTGTCCCTCCTCAGGCTCCATGCAGGCTATGAATAAGACCCGACGTATCATGGAGCAGGGCGGGACTCACTTCTCCAACGCCTTTGTGACCACGCCCATGTGCTGTCCTTCACGCTCCTCCATGCTGACGGGGAAGTACGTTCACAACCACAACACCTACACCAACAACGAAAACTGCTCCTCCCCCTCCTGGCAGGCCCAGCACGAGACTAGGACCTTCGGAGTGTACCTCAACAACACCGGCTACAGGACAGGTCAGTGGTCCGTACAGAGAGACACACACACACAGACGTACAGACAGGCACGCATACACACACACACCTGAGGCAACCCAACTCTCTGAAGGCATGTATCTCCTATTCAATTAAGCCAAACACTCATTTAATTGAGAACTCAAATATTTGTCATAATTAGGTTACACATTGCACACCCTCAGTGAAAGCCATTAGATGGGTTTTCCACTGCCTGGTGTTCTGTTCTCTACTGATGCTGAGTTTGCTAGCTAGGCAGTAGCCTGAGTGGGGCTGAGAACACTGTGGGCTGTGCCAAATAGCACCCTATTACCTATAAAGTGCACTACCACCCTATGGGCCCGGGTCAACAGTAGTGCACTATAAAAGGAATAGGGTGCCATTTGGGATGCACACCGGGCCTCTCTGAGTGGATGGCCATTATCTGTGATGGGCTCCACTGTTTCACCTACACAGACGCTGACATTCTGTGTCTCGTCCACTCTGTTCCTATTGCATCAGGTAGACCTATCTACAGTCATAACAGAAGAAACGACATGTCTGGAGCCAGCTCTTCATGCTCTTTTTCCTGTCCTCCAGAAATCACTGGAATTATGGGAAGAACACACACAAGCATGCACACACACACACACACACATGATCAAGATGGCGCCGACAGAGAGGGTCGCCTCGCTTTTAGTCCTTAGGAGACTTTGCAGTGTTTCGTTTTTTTTATGTATCACAAGCATTTCGCTACACTCACAATGACATCTGCTAACCATGTGCATGTGACCAATACAATTTGATTTGATTTGATCCGTTATTGTTTAATGCGCACACGCGCACTCAGTTTCAAAACACGCATTTGATGATGTGGTTATGTGCTCCTTCCACAAACATTTAAAGTTAAATCTTTGTGACTCGTTCCAAAATGAAAGGAGAAGCTCTGCACTACTGTCCCAATGTCGTATTGCCACACGCATTCTTTGAAATCCTGATCAGGAATGTAGAAACTCAACAGAGTTTACAATCAGTCCAGAAAATGGCACTCGGTGACAACTAGACATGCTGTAGCGTCTGTTCCAAGTAGACTCCCTAGAAATCCTCCATGTTCCCACGGACGGAAACAGCAACCCACGTCTGTCTACACCGACGTCTTGTGGCAGCCCATCAGTTCTGTGTTCACGTTGAGCCCCTGAAGAACTTCCCTTTCCCTCGGAGGGATGCACTGTGGCTGGGCCAGTAGTGTGTGGTTGGTGGTGCTGCTTACACTCTAACTCTGCTGATTTAGAATCAGGTCCCCCGCTGTGCTGTCCATATAATCGTATTATGATCTAAAAGACTAAACTGATCCTATATCAGAAATCCTAGACTCTTTGCAAAAACAGGCCTGTTAAGAACAAACTGTTTAGTTTTTTTAACTATTAGAAAAATCACCAGGTGGAGAAACTCTATGTATGTATACTCCAAGAATATTGGGACAGTGGTTATGCACTTCAGCACCTTGGATTTGAAATGATACAATGACTGTGGGGTTAAAGTGCAGACTGACAGCTTTCATTTGAGGGTATTTTCATCCATATCAGGTGAACCGTTTAGAAATTACAGCACTTTTTGTACATAGTCCCCACACTTCTACATTCATGTGGATGCTACCATGGTTATGGATCATCCTGAATGAATCGTGAATAATGAGGAGTGAGAAAGTTAGTCTCGCAAATATACCCCGAGACATGCTAACCTCTCACCATTACCAATAACAGGGAAGGTTCGCATTTTTGGAGGGGTATGATATTTGTACGTCTAACTTTCTCACTCTCGGAGCGTTCAGAGCGCACACTGGACGCTCTGGCCGAGGAGTAGGGTTGATCTGAGCGTTGATCTTGACCTAACAACAGCAGTCAAGCACCCAAGCTAACAGGCTAACGTTGGCTAGCTTGCTAACTACTTCCAGACACAAATGAGAGAACACCCCTCTCTGACCATTTTACTCACCTTAGCAAAGCTGGTTAGGCTGTTTTCATGTTATCCAGAGCGTTGGTGACTAACTGTGCTGCTGGCAACAATTTAATGAAGCTTTTTTGCCAATGTTTACTGACACCGGCCATATTCAACGGGTGTTGAGCGTTTGTAAATTCGGCCGTCATTCTGCTCTCTGGCACACTCAGATGAGAGTGCTCTGGAATCGGAGCAGGTAACCAAGGAGAATTTACCAGCTACGTCTATCGACAGTTGTCGCAGTGGCATCATGAACATTCTATTGATATGGTTACTTGCATAGTGGAGAGCAACACTTATGCAGTTCTACTACGTGATATCTTTCATAAAAGCCCCGTTCGAAGCGATTACCTACACATACTGACGAGCTCATGTTATAGACAGAAGAGTGCTACAGTACAGGGCAGACCAATCCAAACCATCTCTCGGCATGTCCAGCCCACTCATGATCTCATCCAATCATGGCTAGCGGGAAGGTTGCTGTCTTTTTCTGTAGCTATACCAACTAGGCTCGTAATTTAACAATTGTATTCATATTTACAGATGGCACACACGTTTGGTATGAAGACACATGAAAGTTCACATGTTCCAGAAGGGATTTCTGCCCCAAAACTAATTTTGATTTTTTTTAAAAGTTCATCCTGTGAAGTAGTGGTGCACGACATACACCTAGTCTCCTGAAACGAGTCACAATTGTTGTTACTAAGTATTGTTTGTTTCTTGAAAACTCAAGAGATTTCATTCTGCAAAATGTCAAATAAATAATGTAGTATTCACCCTCAGCTACTTCCTGGTAATCCACCTGGAGGGGAGCAGATCAGTCTTGTCTCTGACATTTATCCATTCCAAATTCAGCAGAAGCAGCAGTAGCAGCACTTGGGACAGCCAGAGCTTTTTACTTCCCATGCTTATGCTTTCATCGATCCGTCTGTTGGTTTGTTAGTGCACCCGCAACAGCTGAATCATGAGTATTGACGTACGTGTCAGTGACATTTCAGCCTCCACCGCCCAATCCCTCCTTCCTCCATCCATCCTTTCACAAGAAAAGCAAATGATGAAGTGTGCAGATGAAACCAATTAGATTGGATGTAACTAAGTGAATTGAATTGGCTTGTTTGCCTTTGTCCTGTGGTCCACCATGTAGGCTTCTTTGGGAAGTACCTGAATGAGTACAACGGTTCCTATATTCCTCCTGGATGGAGGGAGTGGGTGGGGCTGGTCAAGAACTCCCGCTTCTACAACTACACCCTGTGCAGGAACGGAGTCAGAGAGAAACACGGCTGCGAGTACCCTAAGGTCTGTATAATATCTGTGTGTGTGTGTGTTACTTCTCTGGTGCTGTGCTTTGCCTATGGCTGTGTGCACGATATAATCTAGGGTTCAGATCTTACATCAGCCATCAACAATGACCCAGTCTTCATTTCCCTACATTTACCCACTGTGTCTTCTCTCAACATGTTTCCCAACGGCATAGAAATATTGAACTGTCCTGTTTCCCAGCACCACCCCATAGCCTGTCCAGCACAACACCTGGTCCCAGTTTAGTTCTAGTGGAGCCTGCCAACTCTTTCCAGGAATGGGTTCCTCCCACAGTAGAGAGGGATGGAGGGGAGGAGCAGGAACACTGCCCTGCAGATGTACACTACCTGTTCACTATAGGCTCTATCTCCATCCCTCACGGCCACTGTCTCAGAGAGGGGGTAAGAGAGTAGGGGCGGGAGGAGGAGAGGAAAAGAGGAGTGTGGAACACTGCCCTGCATATTCCCCTTGGCTCGTTCTCAGACCACCATCTGGAACCTTCTCCTTGTCATTCCAGTCTCCGATCTCATGGAGGAAGAGACATCTCTGAAGAGGCTATTTACTGCAATAGTATATTAGTTACACATCTGAAGTGTTTTATGAAACATTGTCCTGGAAAGGAAAGGGAAAGGGGGATACCTAGTCAGTTCTGAATGCGTTCAACTGAAATGGGTCTTCCGCATTTAACCCACCCCTCTGAATCAGAGGTGCCAAGGGCTGTCTCAATTGACATCCACGTCTTCGGTGCCCCGGGGAACAGTGGGTTAACGGAGCAGAACAACAGATTTTCACCTTGTCAGCTCGGGGAATCGATCCAGCAATCTTTCGGTTACTGAGAGAGCTAGCATGTGGTGACTTGCAAGAATCTGTTTATCAAGAGAGTCCAGCTGATAAAACAGACATTTGTGGAAAGTGTATTTACTGATGTCCCCTTTCGTTGTGAGGATGTTAAAAATCTATATTTCATCTTCTTGCAGGACTACTTTACGGATCTCATCACAGAGGACAGCATCAACTACTTCCGTTCCTCTAAGAGGATATACCCACACCGGCCAGTGATGATGGTGATGAGCCACGCTGCCCCACACGGGCCGGAAGACTCCGCACCGCAATACAGCACTGCCTTCCCCAACGCATCCCAGCACATGTGAGTGTCTGGAACACACGAGCAAGCATGCACAGATTGCACGAACCATGAAGTGGCTTTACTGTGTAAGGAAACAACATCATTCTGACTCCTGCACTTACAAAAGCAATAACATTAACCTTTTATGCAGTGATGTTTTCATGGGATGGCGGCATAAATGTGAGGCTATCGGGTATAAAACAAGGTATCTTGTGTCAATGAGTAATGTCGAGAACTATATATGATTCCAAGATAAAGCAATATTTCCAGTTCTCTCCTTTTCTCCGAATCTTCAAGGGAAAGCAGTAATCGGCTCCAGTGAACAATGTGTCACTTTCCCCCTGTATTCTCTCTCATTCTCTCCCTCTCTCTCTTTCCCCCTCCCCTTCCCTCTTTCCCTCTGAAAAAGAGCGGACTCCGATAGAGATGCCAGTTTAGATATAGGTTCAAATGTCCCGGCGTCGCGGTTTAGAATGGCCAGCAGGAGACATGGATACAATCAACATTTTATTACCACACACGGCAAACAGGAAGAGGAGACGAGTAGCTGTGAAAGTGGTTTTATGGTCAGTGACGCACTAACACACAGTTGGGGTCAAGATGTGAGTTGAGGTGGAGGACAGGAGTTTATAGAGGTCGTCTCAACCTGCCCTCCTGTAAACCACTAAAGAGCTGAGAGGCAGAGTTTTTTTTGCTGCTCCCAGGTAGAGCCTCTGATTGGCTGACTAGGTCATGTGACTCATGTGGTTGGACCTAGCAACCGAGTGTTCCAGGAGCAGGGGTGTGAACGTTGGGGGGGCAGAGTGTCTGTGAACAATAGAAAGCCCATCCCCCCAGTACCTCTACTCTCTTCGGGGTAATAACGTTTCTTAAAGTTGTGTCTCTGAGAGAGGGTAAGAGAGGGCCCTGAGAAGTACTCATGGGCAACTGTAAGGGTGTTCTACACCCTCCCTCCATCTATCTTTGCACACACTAGTACTCTCATTGCAGTCATATCCATCAGGGCTTGTCGGTGCCATTCCCAGCCATGCTGGGTTGTGTGTGTGTGTGTGTGTGTGTGTGTGTGTGTGTGTGTGTGTGTGTGTGTGTGTGTGTGTGTGTGTGTGTGTGCGTGCACTCTGTGGGCTCTCACTCCTGCCTCTGAACAAATACGTGTTCACTTTCTTAAACACTGAAACACAGGCATACAAACAAACACACACAAATGCACACATCAACACACATTGTATCACTGCTCTGTGCTTTAGATTTCGAGGCATCCCATGAGGCACAATCAGCGTGTAGTGGCTGTGATCGCTGTATCGTGTCTAAGGCACCCTGCAGTGCTGCGTCTGAACTGGGCACACTGCAGAGAACTGTATCCCACAGCCCTGCCTGGACACAACACTACACTGCACAGCCTGTTGGCATGTGTTGCTGTTGTAATTTGACCCCTGAAAGTCTGGAGCTGGGATGGGAGGCTGCTCTCTCGCCCCTACTCACCTTCTCCCCTCAGGTGCACCCTGTTCCCTGCTATCTCTCTCTCTCTCTCTCTCTCTCTCTCGCTCTCTCTGATAATGCCAAACTCTTCCCCCTCATCTCCTCCTCTCACCCTCTGTAGCTCTGGGCTGATGGTAAATGAAGGCAGCGATGCACATATCATGTACACTGTCAGAGATGGCACTGGCTGATTTCACTGCCTGTCGGTCCCTGACTGGGCCTGCTGGGAGATTACACTGTGATGGGTGTAGGGTGGAACGGGCTGGGAGAGGAGGGGGAGAAGTGGGGAGGTGATGGCTGATTCCTGCTTCCTGTAGAAAGTCACGCCCACACTGCATGTAGGACAAAACAAACAGGCGTGCCCTCCGATACATAGCGGATAAACAGTCAGGGGGCTTCGTCTGGCTAATGCAAGGCAGAGAGAGAGAGGAAAGGATGGGAGGGTGGAGGAGAGACTGGGGGGGACAGAGAGGAGAGAAAGAAAGAAACTGGGGGGAGAGAGAAGGTGAGCGAAGGGAATGAGGAGAACAATGGGGATATAAGATAAATGGTGACAAACAGAGAAAGTAAAGAGAAAGATCAATGAGTGTTTGGCAGGTTGTTGTTAGTCCGTGGTCGTGATGAGCAGGGAACAAAAAGCAAACAGTGGTCCATGTAGCCTGTACAGATCCAAGAATGGATTATTCTTGTCCTAATGGCTTTTAAATGTCCTGACGTTCTATTAATCCCCGTTTCATAAAGAGTACCCCTCTCTCTCTCTCTCTCTCTCCCTCCGATCATCTTTATAGTCCTGATAGGAACTCTCAGTCCAGAGCCTGGTGTTCCTCTCATCTGTCCCCTCTAACAGTACAAACCCATTAGTTGGAGTGTCAGCTGAGCCCGCTCTAATGCCACTCTTGCTTAGTGGTGTGTTATTTTATGTGGTGGTGTTTATTTTTTAATTGCCTCAGTACTCTCGCTGTCTCCTCTGTAGAGGGCTTTAATTTTCTCTGTTTCAATCACGCTGGAGGCCTGTCCTCCCCTTTACCGCTCTCTGAGGAACTTTTCACTTTATACAGGACTATGTTTTTAGTTTGGGCTCTCTCTAACTCGCAAGGAGTTTTCTCCCCTGTAGCACCTTGTGTTTTGTCCCTGTGGTCCAGACTGTTAGCTCAACCCTAAGAACCCCTCCAAAGAACCCCTCCTTGTCTTTCATGAATTCATCAGAACACCCTTGGCCTCCCTATAGTTACCCCAATAATCCACCATGTCAAATTCCTCTGTGCCCCTGTTCAGTTTGCCCTGCTTGGCTACAAAGCGAGCACAA
>NC_088402.1:63567057-63624557 GCF_034236695.1 Oncorhynchus nerka
GTGTGTGAGGTGGGGGTGAGTGTGTTGTATGGCTGTATTATCTTTACTCGGAAGGGTACTGTGGATGACTTAACCCCTGTGGGACTGATCCTTACATCCGTACCTACATTAAGTCAAATGTATAAATACAAATCGTCTGAATCCTCTATATAGCTGGTCTATCCCCTTTATGACTCCATAAGATCACTGAAAGACCGACAGACAGACCGACAGACAGACAGACAGACAGACAGACAGACAGACAGACAGACAGACAGACAGACAGACAGACAGACAGACAGACAGACAGACAGACAGAGACCGACAGACAGAGACCGACAGAGACTGACTGACAGACAGAAAGACAGAGACCCGATCAACAGACAGACATAGACCGACAGAGACAGACAGAGACTGACACAGACAGACAGACAGACAGACAGACAGACAGACAGACAGACAGAGACCGACCGACAGAGACTGACAGACACTGACAGACAGAGACCGACAGAGACCGACTGACAGAGACCGACCGACCGACAGAGACAGAAAGACCTATAGAGACAGACAGACAGACCAACAGAGACAGACAGACCGACAGACAGACAGACCGACAGACAGACAGACAGACAGACAGACAGACAGACAGACAGACAGACAGACAGACAGACAGACAGACAGACAGACCGAATGACAGAGACAGATAGATCGATAGAGACAGACAGACCGATAGAGACAGATAGATCAATAGAGACAGATAGATCGATAGAGACAGACAGACCGAAACAGACCGACAGAGACAAAGACGATGACTGACACAGACAGATAGACAGACAGACTGACCGACAGAGACAGAGACAGACAGACCGACAGAAACAGACAGACAGACAGGGACAGACAGACAGACCGACAGAAACAGACAGACAGACCGACAGGGACAGACAGACAGACCGACAGGGACAGACAGACAGACCGACAGAGACAGACAGACAGCCCGACAGAGACAGAGAGACAGACCGAAACAGACCGACAGAGACAGAACGACAGAGACAGACAGACCGACAGAAACAGACAGACAGACAGCTAGACCGGGACAGACAGACCGACAGAAACAGACAGACAGACCGACAGGGACAGACAGACAGACCGACAGGGACAGACAGACAGACCGACAGAGACAGACAGACAGACCGAAACAGACCGACAGAGACAGAGACGACTGACTGACACAGACAGATACACCGACAGACAGACCGACAGAAACAGACAGACAGACAAACCAATAGAGACAGACAGACAGACCAATAGAGACAGACAGATCGATAGAGACAGACAGACCGACAGAGACGACCAACTGACACAGACAGACAGACAGACAGACAGACCGACAGAGACAGACAGACAGACAGACAGACAGACAGACAGACAGACCGATAGAGACAGACAGACAGACAAACCAATAGATACAGACAGACAGACCAATAGAGACAGACAGATGGACCAATAGAGACCGACAGATCGATAGAGACGACCGACTGACGCAGACAGACAGACAGACAGACAGACAGACAGACAGACAGACAGACAGACAGACAGACAGACAGACAGACAGACAGACTGACTGACTGACTGACTGACTGACCAATAGAGACAGACAGACCGACAGAGACGACAGACAGACAGACAGACAGACAGACAGACAGACAGACTGACTGACTGACTGACTGACTGACTGACTGACTGACTGACTGACAGACAGACAGACAGACAGACTGACTGACCAATAGAGACAGACAGACCGACAGAGACAGACCGACCGACAGACAGAAAGACAGACAGAGACAGACAGACAGAGACAGAACGACAGAGACAGACAGACCGACAGAAACAGACAGACAGACGACAGACCGGGAGAGACAGACAGACAGACAGACAGAGACAGACAGAGACAGAACGACAGAAACAGACAGACCGACAGGGACAGACCGACCGACAGACAGACAGACAGACAGACAGACAGACAGACAGACAGACAGACAGACAGACAGACAGACAGACAGACAGACAGACAGACAGAGACAGAATGACAGAAACAGACAGACCGACAGGGACAGACAGACAGACCGACAGAGACAGACAGAAAGACCGACCGACAGAAACAGACAGACAGACAGACAGACAGACAGATAGACCGATAGAGACAGACAGACGAATAGAGGCAGACAGATCGATAGAGACAGACAGACCGACAGAGACGACCGACTGACACAGACAGACAGACAGACAGATCGATAGAGACAGACAGACAAACCAATAGAGACAGACAGACAGACCAATAGAGACAGACAGATCGATAGAGACAGACAGACCGACAGAGACGACCAACTGACACAGACAGACAGACAGACAGACAGACAGACAGACAGACAGACAGACAGACAGACAGACAGACAGACAGACTGACTGACTGACTGACCAATAGAGACAGACCGACGACAGAGACAGACAGACAGACCGACCGACAGAAACAGACAGACAGACAGACAGACATACCGATAGGGACAGACAGACAGACCAATAGAGACAGACAGATCGATAGAGACAGACAGACCGACAGAGACGACCGACTGACACAGACAGACAGACAGACAGACAGACAAACAGACAGACAGACCGATAGAGACAGACAGACAGACCAATAGAGACAGACAGATCAATAGAGACAGACAGACCGACAGAGACAACCGACTGACACAGACAGACAGACAGACAGACAGACTGACTGACTGACCGATAGAGACAGACAGACAGACCGACAGAGACAGACAGACAGACCGACAGAGACAGACAGGCCAACCTATATAGACAGTCAGACCGACCAATAGACACAGACTGACCGACGGAGACAGACCGACCGACAGAGACAGACTGACCGACAGAGACAGACCGACCGACAGAGACAGACTGACCGACAGAGATAGACCGACAGAGACAGACAGACAGACAGACAGACAGATAGACCGATAGAGACAGACAGACAGACGAATAGAGGCAGACAGACCGATAGAGACAGACAGACCGACAGAGACGACCGACTGACACAGACAGACAGACAGACAGACAGACAGACAGACAGACAGACAGACAGACAGACAGACAGACAGACAGACAAACCAATAGAGACAGACAGACAGACCAATAGAGACAGACAGATCGATAGAGACAGACAGACCGACAGAGACAACCGACTGACACAGACAGACAGACAGACAGACAGACAGACAGACAGACAGACAGACAGACAGACAGACAGACTGACTGACTGACTGACCGATAGAGACAGACAGACAGACCGACAGAGACAGACAGGCCAACCTATATAGACAGACAGACCGACCAATAGACACAGACTGACCGACGGAGACAGACCGACCGACAGAGACAGACCGACCGACAGAGACAGACTGACAGAGACAGACTGACCGACAGACTGACCGACAGACAGACAGACTGACTAACTGACTGACTGACTGACTGACTGACTGACTGACCGACCGACAGACAGACAGACAGACAGACAGACAGACAGACAGACAGACAGACAGACAGACAGCATGACAAACCGACCGACAGAGAAGACCGACAGAGACATACCGACTGACAGACAGACAGACCGACAGACAGAGACGAACGGACCAACAGACGGACGGACCGACAGAGACAGATCTCATTTGTTTCTCCAGACTCCGTCCTGATCCAGCTTGGATGATTTAGATCAGGGGTGTCAAACTAATTTTGCCACGGGGGTCGCATTCAGTCTTCAACGAAGTCCGGATGGCCGTACTCAAAATTGGTTATATTTTCTTGCTGGCAAAATTAGCAAAAAATAGTCCTCTATCCATCGTTTTTATTTTTATTTGATCCTTGACTGTCTAGCTTTCATTTGGGTGATTATTAGTGAGCTGGACACGGTCAAGAATCTCAACGTAGGTTCGTTATCATTTCTACACAGTGTCATGACGTTGGCCTGGGGGTAGGTTTATGACAGTCATAAATACCTCTTCCCCCCTTTTCCTCTCTCTACCCTACTGATGTTACATTTGCAAACCCCTTGGTTAACATAGAGATTCTGGGAACATCAGAAGGTGGGGGGAAATGAACTATATTCTGGAAATCCGACCCATTGAACATATGCAGTGGTACTTAATGAATAGCGTGTCAGTTCAGTTGTCATCTGAGACATTCTCATCAATGATAAGATGACATAAACTCTACAGTGGAAAGTCTACACATCAGAGTTATCGGATTCACATGGAATTGTTGTTCAATTTAAATGTTTGAATATAAAATTATTGGTGAAGAGATTAAATGTAATTTTAGCTTCCAAATGAGAGATTTGGGTTTTCATAAGGTTAGGGCTCAATCAGTGGCCCACCCCTGTGAAGGGACATGGGTTATAAAACTTTTCAAACACGCCCTCCTCTCCCGTCCTATAAAAAGCCTTGACGACAATATAACCTCCTGTTCCGAGGATGTGAGGACGACGTTCCGATGTCAGAATGGTTCAGATATTAACTACAGAACGAAGCCAACATCAGCGTGAGCTTTGGTTGCGAATGGTATGAACTTTGAACTCTTATTCACTACAGAAGTGATACCTCCTAGCCGTTGAGTTAGCAACAGCAGCTGCAAACGAGGGTTAGGAAGGAACAGACAAGAGTATCCCGTCTATCACACAACAACGTTACTACAACGTATCCAATTGACCACCAGAGACATTCTTCAAAGGACTCGGTTTGGCAACACGGCCTTCCATCTACCACCAACCTACTGAAGCGCAGCTCAGAGTAAATATTTATTGCATTTTCCTTTTCCAAATGGGCGGTAATTTAGAATGCATAAGATACTGTATTTACGATAGCACAGCTTCTTCCTTTGTTACTCTCTTCCCGCTCTTTCACTCAAACCCAGCCCCTTTTCTTTTGTGTAACAAGCTGTCATATCTGTTCCGCCTGCTAGGGACGTTTTCCTTTATGACGTAATTTGTAATCAAGTTATGATTAATTATGTGTATGTGTAATTCTGTGTGAATAGTTTGGTATTTAGTAAATAAATAATTAAACCCAATTTTGTATTGCTGATTCAACTTGTTAGCCAGGGTTCGTGAAGATAACCAAGAATTTACAACTTTCAGATGAGACTGAATTAAGGTGACGATTAATATTGACTGCTATTGATGTAAAATATTACTAGGTCTTTAAGAGTTTATTCGGAAGATAACAGCTCTATAAATATTATTTTGTGGTGCCCGACTCTCTAGTTAATTACATTTACATGATTAGCTCAATCAGGTAATATTAATTACAGAGAAATTATTTTAAAGAATAGCATGTCATATCACTTAATAATAGCCAAAGACACGACAACAGTTTACATTTGGTTTTAGTCATTTTAAATAAATAAAATTTAATCAAACGGATTCGACACCTCTGATTTAGATAGTCGGTTTAACATCACCACTCGGTGTTAAGTCCTGTAGAGCCAGGGATTAGGTCACTCAGACCATCATCCATGTCCCTCTGTGCTCCTGCTCGATGTCATCACCTCTCAGCAATGCACAGCCAGTCTTATCACCCCACCCCAGCTTCAACCGGGACCCACCTCTCCCCAATCCTCTGGCTTTCCTTCCTCTCCCTTTCTCTCCTCTCATTTTCTCTCCTACCCTTAGTCCGACACAAGGTTTTGGGCATTAGTGTTGTTTACCACTGGCACGGTGTCTCTGTTCCCTGGAAAAGCAGATTACGACAGCAAAAGCCGTTTCACGAGGAGATCATGGGATTTCTCAGTTAGTGAAAAAGTGGATGGAGTGGGGGGAAGATTTAGGGAGGGGGGTGAGAGCCTAAAGGCTCCCGCGTGCTACCCAGCCGAAACATTTTGTGATGTTTTTGTTCGTTTTGTACTTCTGTAAATGTGTTTTTCTGCTGCTCGGGCACACATACATTTTTCTAGAGGCAAGCCGAAGTCAGTAGCTGAAGTCTATTCCCCTCAGTGATTGGTCAACAGTCGGGATTCTTCAATGAAGTCTTTGTTGTCATTCAACAAGAGACAACTCTTTTTCATGCACATTTTAAAAAATTGAGTTAGATGTAAAATTACTTGAATAAGATGTCCTCTGAAAAAACTGCAAAATTAATGACAGATTTCTTGAGTTATCTTAGATTAATTCTGACTATTCTGAGGAATACAGTGTCTCAAAATGGACAAACAATATTGTGCTTTTTTTTCCCTTTCGAAGCTGTTTTTTTTTTGGCGCCTTAAGGGTTAAATACCCTCCCCCCACCCCCCCACCCCACTTCCTTTTCCTCTCTCTGTCCTGAGGGTCATATTCCCTCCTGCCTAGATCTCTGGAGCAGTTATTTGTCATCTTCCCCTGCCTCCTCTACTCTCTCTCTCTGTCTCTCTCTCTCTCTCTCTGTCTCTCTCCACACAGACCCCTTTCTCCCTCTCTCTTATCAGCTGACTTTAACTGACCAGATACCATCTGATGATGCCTGGTAACGACCTCTATCTCATTATCTCCCCCTGCGTCTCCATAGCAACCCTCACATGGTGCTGAACATTGACCTGGCACCCACCATCCTGGACATCGCTGGCATGGACGTCCCTCCTGACATGGACGGCAAGTCCATCCTCAAGCTGCTGGACATAGAGAGACCAGTCAACAGGTGGGATATGGAGCCAAAAGGGAAACATCCTGCCCATGGATATTTTATGGCACGCTCATATAATATGTGTATTCTGTATGTTGGCAGGCCATAGATCACTGATAGAAGTAGCTATATATCCTCTAGGTGATTTATATTATTATGAGTCGTACATTGGCACAGGCCACTGACAGGTCTGAGTTCCCTCAGGGTTCCTGCTATACTCTGGTAAAATCACTGCAAAAGAGCCAAATCTAACACCTGAGTTTTCCTCAAAACTGTGGACCTGGCCCGGCATGCCAGGTTACCATGGCATCCGTTGAGATTACATCCACATCCCAGCGACACCTTTTCCTCCTGCCCAGCTTGGATATTGCTTTCGTTAATGAAAAAAAAATCTAAGAAAATATGAAATAATCCTTCTCCATTCTTCCAAGATGTGTCAACGGGGACCTGTGGTAATAACTACAGGAGCTTCCCTGCCAACGCCATCGAGTGAAGGAAGGTCTTTCACCAGCGGATGAGTGTGTGTGTGTGTGTGTGTGTGTGTGTGTGTGTGTGTGTGTGTGTGTGTGTGTGTGTGAGGGATTCTCTATTCCCTCTTCCAGCTTTGCAGCTGCAATCAGGGAGAGATGGATTCGCCAGCCTGTGAAATTGTCTGGCAGACAGAGGAGGCTGGGAGGCTAGCTGGCTGGTCTGATGTGGGGATGGGTTTTTGGAAGAGAGGAGGACAAGAGACTGGGTGGGATGGAGGAGAGCAGACCTGTGCTGGGTGTCTGCCTGGTCACTACTGCTGGCTGTGATGCCAATACCCCTCACAGAGATGAGAAAGAGATGGAGACCGAGAGAAAAGGCAATGAAAGAAGAGAGATGGAGAAAGAAAGGGCAAGGGAGGGAGAAGGAAAGGGCGAGGGAGGGAGAGGGAGGGAGAAGGAAAGGGCGAGGGAGGGAGAGGGAGGGAGAAGGAAAGGGCGAGGGAGGGAGAGGGAGGGAGAGGGAGAGATGGAAAGGGCGAGGGAGGGAGAGGTAGAAGGAGAGATGGAGAAGGAAAGGGCGGGGGAGGGAGAAGGAAAGGGCGAGGGAGGGAGAGGGAGGGAGAAGGAAAGGGCGAGGGAGGGAGCAGTGCGGGGGTCGATGGATCGATAACTCATATCTGAACACCCGGCCAGGAGAAGGTCAGAGCACCCAGACAAGAGACCAATTTATTCCACACACTTTCTTCCACATTCGATCACTCTTTCCCCCATCCTTTTCCTAAAGAACACCTGAAGTGTGGTGTCAATAGTTTTCCATTTGAGATCATTTGACCCAGGGCTGGTTTTGGTAATCACTGGAGGCTTCTGCTCTACAGACTGAAGGAATTCTGATTTCCTCAAGCGTTACATTGCATTCTGAATGTAGAACCTGGTCAATGAAGGAGATGGCCGATCAATTTGTCCTTTTCTCTCATGATTCTCAGGTTCCAGGTGAACAAGAAGGGGAAGGTGTGGCGAGACTCATTCCTGGTGGAGAGAGGGTGAGTCACGAGTAATAATGTCACTGTTTTAAATAACCATACTGCAGTTTATTTTTAATGTCTCTGTGTACCAATTAAGTCATCTGGTTACATCCATCTGAGTGTGTAATAGTGGATGGAGTAGGAAAGTCTCAATGCCTCATCAGTTTCTTGCCGTTAATATTACCCTACTGATACTTGATATCAAACCAAATCAGGCAAAGCTGTGGTTTACAGAATATTGTCATGACTAATTAGCATCTTGGACCATCCAGTAACAACCTACTGAATATACAGCTAAAAAATATAAATGCAACATGCAACAATTTCTAAGATTTAACTGAGTTCCAGTTCATATAAGGAAATCAGTCAATTGAAATAAATGCATTAGGCCTTAATCTATGGATTTCACTGGGAATACAGATATGCATCTGTTGGTCACAGATACCTTAAAAATAAGGTAGGGGCTTGGGTCAGAAAACCAGTCAGTATCTGGTGTGACCACTATTTGCCTCATGCAGCGTGACACATCTCCTTCACATAGAGTTGATCAGGCTGTGGAATGTTGTCCCACTCCTCTTCAATGGCTGTGCAAAGTTGCTGGATATACTGTATGCAGTCCATGGAAGAACTGTAACATGTTCAGCTTCGAGGAATCGTGTACAGATCCTTGCGACATGGGTCTGTGCTTTATCATGCTGAACCATGAGGTGATGGCAGCGGATGAATGGCACGACGATGGGCCTCGGGATCTTGTCATGGTATCTCTGTGCATTCAAATTGCCATCGATAAAATGTCATTGTGTTTCGTTGTCAGTAACTTATGCCTGCCCATACCATAAACCCACCACCACCATAGGGCACTGTTCACAACAGCAATCTGCTCGCCCACACAACGCCATACACGCTGAAACCGGGATTCATCCGTGAAGAGCCCACTAATCCAGCGTGCCTGAAGCCATCGTAGGAGAGCACTGAAGTTGGTTACGACGCTGAACTGCGGTCAGGTCAAGACCCTGGTGAGGACGGCGAGCATGTAGATGAGCTTCCCTGAGATGGTTTCTGATAGTTTGTGCAGAAATTCTTCGGTTGTCCAAACCCACCGTTTCATCAGCTGTCCGGGTGGCTGGTCGCAGACGATCCCGCAGGTGAAGAAACTGGATGTGGAGGTCCTGGCTGGCGTGGTTACACTTGGTCTGAGGTGAAGAAGCTGGATGTGGAGGTCCTGGCTGGCGTGGTTACACTTGGTCTGAGGTGAAGAAGCTGGATGTGGAGGTCCTGGCTGGCGTGGTTACACTTGGTCTGAGGTGAAGAAGCTGGATGTGGAGGTCCTGGTTGTCGTGGTTACACTTGGTCTGAGGTGAAGAAGCTGGATGTGGAGGTCCTGGTTGTCGTGGTTACACTTGGTCTGCGGTTGTGAGGCCGGTTGGACGTACAGTGCATTCAGAAAGTATTCAGAACATTTGACTTTGTCCACATTTTGTTACATTACAGCCTTATTCTGAAATGGATTCAATTGTTTTTTCCCTCATGGGCTTCTTCACTTTTGGCTACTTTCTGCGTTGAAACTGCCTGATGCACAAGCAATAAGACAGACTGTTACCCAGCCCATTCAAGCAGAGGAACATAAGCCCTCAACCCTCTCCCATCTCAGTCAGAAGCAGTGCAGAGACAGTCAAGCATACGTACAGTGTAACCCCCAGGTTAGAAAAGTGCCTAGTCCCCCAAACCAGCTGTCATGCAAAGATGCAGAGGAAAGCAAGAGAAACTGCACACACGTACAGTGCATTTGGAAAGTATTCAGACCCCTTGACTTTTCCCACTTTTTTTACATTTCAGCCAATCAAAAAATTGATTAAATATATTTTTTTTCCTCATCAATATACACACAATACCCCATAATGACAAAGCAAAAACAGGTTTTTGGAAATGTTTGCAAATGTATAAAATAAAATAAAATGAAAATATCACATTTACATAAGTATTCAGACCCTTTACTCAGTACTTTGTTGAAGCACCTTTGGCAGCGATTACAGCCTCGAGTCTTCTTGGGTATGATGCTACAAGTTTGGCGCACCCATATTTGGGGAGTTTCTCCCATTCTTCTGTGCAGATCCTCGCAAGCTCTGTCAGGTTAGATGGGGAGCGTCGCTGCACGGCTATTTAAAGGTCTCTCCAAAGATGTTAGATCGGGTTCAAGTCCGGGCTCTGGCTGGGTCACTCAAGGACATTCAGAGACTTGTCCCAAAGCCACTCCTGCATTGTCTTAGCTGTGTGTTTAGGGTCGTTCTCCAGTTGGAAGGGAAACCTTCACTCCAGTCTGAGGTCCTAAGTGCTCTGGAGCAGGTTTTCATCAAGGATCTCTGTACTTTGCTCAGTTCATCTTTTCCTTGATCCTGACTAGTCTCCCAGTCCCTGCCTCTGAAAAACGTCCCCACAGCATGATGCTGCCGCCACCATGCTTCACCATAGGGATGATGCCAGGTTTCCTCCAAACGTGATGCTTGGCATTCAGGCCAAAGAGTTCAACCTTGGTTTAATCAGACCAGAGAATATTGTTTCTTATGGTCTGAGAGTCTTTAGGTGCCTTTTGGAAAACTCTAAGAGGGCTGTCATATATTTTACTGAGGAGTGGCTTCAGCTCTACCATAAAGGCCTGATTGGTGGAGTGCTGCAGAGATGGTTGACCTTCTGGAAGGTTCTCCCATCTCCACACAGGAACTCTGGAGCTCTGTCAGAGTGACCATCAGGTTCTTGGTCACCTCCCTGACCAAGGCCCTTCTCTCCCAATTGCTTGTTTGGCGGGGCGGCCTGCTCTAGGAAGAGTCTTGTTGGTTCCAAACTTCTTCCATTTAAGAATGATGGAGGCCACTGTGTTCTTGGGGACCTTCAATGCTGCATAAATGTTTTGGTACCCTTCCCCAGATCTGTGCCTCGGCATAATCCTGTCTCGGAGCTCGACGGACACTTCCTTTGACCTCATGACTTTGTTTTTGCTCTGACATGGACTGTGATGAAATGAACATTAAAATGAAATGAACATTAGAAATTAAATGAACATTAGAAATGAACATTAAATTATCTGGCAATGAAAGAATTAGATATATTCTGAACAATAAATGATCAACATTTGATCAAATCTGGCAGCCATTCCTCTCCTACTTGGACGAGTCGGCGCTGTGAATTTGTACTTATTAACGCACTCTCAATTGTAATATTTGAATCTACCTTTTGGCAGTATGTGCTGGCCCTGTCACCCGAGCAGTTGGGGGGGAGGCAAAGGAGAAATGCTCAGAAACAGGGACGTAAACAAATTTGTGCACAACATTTGAGAGAAATATGTTTTTTTGTGCGTATGGAATTCCTGCTGTCTTTTATATTTCAGCTCATGAAACATGGGACCAACACTTTACATGTTGCATTTATATTTTTGTTCAGTACAGTTCCATAACTGTGTGTGTGTGTGTTATCACAGGAAGCTGCTTCACATACGTGATGCGCCTCCAGGGAAGGATGTGGCCCAGGAGGAGAACTTCCTGCCTAAGTACCAGCGGGTCAAGGACTTGTGTCAGAGAGCAGAGTACCAGACACCCTGCCAACAGCTGGGACAGGTAGGCAGCAGGCACACACACATTATATGGTCACACTTGAATTAACAGTCAAATTCCCAGTAACACACACACTCAGACTCACAGATGCACAAGCATAACACTCTAGACGGAAGACACTTAAGACATATGAAGACGCTTGACAGTTGACACGGTGCCTTTGGAAAGTATTCAGACCCCTTGACTTTTTCCATATTTTGTTACGTTACAGCCTTATTCTAAAATGTATTAAAATATATGAAAAATCCTCATCAATCTACACTCAATACCCCATCATGACAAAGTGAAAACTGTTTTTTAGAAATGTTTGCAAATGTATTAAAGATTAAAAACAGAAATACCTTATTTACATAAGTATTCAGACCCATTGCTATGAGACTCGAAATTGAGCTCAGGTGTGTCCTGTTTCCATTGATCATCCTTGCGATGTTTCTACAACTTGATTGGAGTCCACCTGTGGTAAATTCAATTGATTGGACATGATTTGAAAAGGCACACACCTGTCTATATAAGGTCCCACAGTTGACAGTGCATGTCAGAGCAATAACCAAGCCACGAGGTTGAATGAATTGTCCTCAGAGCTCCGAGACAGGATTGTGTCGAGGCACAGAGCTGGGGAAGGGTAACAAAACATTTCTGCAGCATTGAAGGTCCCCAAGAACACAGTTGCCTCCATCATTCTTAAATGGAAGAAGTTTGGAGCCATCGAGACTCTTCCGAGAGCAGGCCCCCTGGCCAAACTGAGCAATCGTGGGAAAAGGGCCTTGGTTAGGAAGGTGACCAAGAACCCGATGGTCACTCTGAAGAAGCTCCAGAGTTCCTCTGTGGAGATAGGAGAACCTTCCAGAAGGACAACCATCTCTGCAGCACCACCAATCTGGCCTTTATGGTAGAGTGGCCAGACGGGAGCCACTCCTCAGTAAAAGTTATATGACAGCCCGCTTGGAGTTTGCCAAAAGGCACCTAAAGACTCTCAGACCATGAAAAACAAGATATTCTGGTCTGATGAAACCAAGATTGAACTCGTTGGCCTGAATGCCAAGCTTCACGTCTGGAGGAAACCTGGCACCATCCCTACAGTAAAGCATGGTGGTGGCAGCATCATGCTGTGGGGGTGTTTTTAAGCGGCAAGGACTGGAAGACTAGTCAGGATCGAGGGAAAGATGAACGGTGCAAAGCACTGAGAGATCCTTGATGAAAACCTGCTCCAGAGCGCTCAGGATCTCAGACTGGGGCAAAGGTTCACCTTCCAACAGGACAACAACCTTAATTAAGCACACAGCCAAGATAACGTAGGAGTGGCTTCAGAACAAGTCTCTGAATGTCCTTGAGTGACCCAGCCACAGCCCAGACACAACCCGATTTGAACATCTCTGGAGAGAACTGAAAATAGCTGTACAGCTACGCTCCCCATCCAACCTGACAGAGCTTGAGAGGATCTGCAGAGAAGAATAGGAGAAAGATTGATGAGCGAGTTACAAAATATTTTTTATCCATTTTAGAATAAAGCTGTAATGAAACAACATGTGGACAAAGTCGAGGGGTCTGAATACTTTCCGACTAAGTCACTTCCAATCATCCATCTCTTCTTGGCATTCCACCTCCATTAGTATCAGTTAATTGGTATGTCTGACATTCTACTTAAAATGGCTCTGTATCCTCTTGATCACCTGCTGGTGTAGAGAGATAGTGAGCTGCTGGGTTTTGTTATTTTGGAGAGGTATAGGGAAGGAGTGGAGTATATACCCTGCAGGTTGGTTTCTCAGTGGGTGTAGACAGGATAGACAGGTGCTTTTGTCACTCTCTGTCCCCAATGACAGACAGACAGGAGGACCAACCTTTGAAACTGAAGAGCTGTGTTTCAGGTGATTAGGCTTTGAGTCAGGTCTGTTGCCATAGCTATGCCCCCCAGGCCACACACACATGAACACCCCCTCCACCTCGCTAATGACAGACAGTGGGGGAGTGTGTGTGACAGTTCTTTAGCTGTCAGATCAAACGCACCTGCCATTCCAAGCTCTTAGATCTATCTTAACAACGTTGACCATTGAACAGTAGTTCCCGAGGGGTCTCTGTATCCAACCTATCAATCTCCCCCACTCTCACTTCTTTTTGTTCCTGTCTCTCCTGAAGTAGAAAGTCCTTTCTCACTGTCAGCGGCTCTCTTATTCTCTCTTGGATCCTGTTGGATTTCCTCTTTGACACGTCTACTCCCGTTCCCCATCTGACATCGAATATGTTCATTAGAAAGCTCTCTCTGTAGAGTAACCACAGACAGAGAAAGTGTCAACAGACTCTGTGTCATAAATAGATGGAGACTGAGCTGCAGCAGCCCTGCTTGGTCCTCTGTCTGTGTACACTACTGTGCTGTAGCTGCCTGTTCATTATGACAGAATGGGACGGTGTGGGAGCAGAGATGAGAAGGGGAAGAGACGAGGATCTTGTCACATGCAGGTCCTCTCCTCTCTGCCGTGCCATGGTTTGTCATCATCACCTGTTAACTGCAGACAACAACATCGCAGACGGGGGAATGGACGTTCATTTGAGGCTACTTAGCGCCGCTTGTTTCCACCTGCAAGTCATTTCACCTCGAAAAGCACGGCGCGCGTGTGTGTGTGTGTGTGTGTAAAGACACACTATAGGTTTCTCTCAGTGTTATCTTATGTCCCCCTCTCCTCTGTCTCCCTGCAGAAGTGGCAGTGTTTGGAGGATGCCACAGGGAAGCTGAGGCTGTATAAGTGCAAGGGCATGGCCAGCATGTCGGCAACCCGGAAGGATGGCCCTGCCAACATCAAGTCCAAGTACTACCCCCAGCACAAGGCGGAGCACAACACAGAGCATGATGGCTGTAACTGTGACCAGCACCCCAGCTTCAGACTCAGCACCTTGAAGAAGAAGAAGTTGCTCTCCAAGAAGAGTAAGTGGAGTGGAAAGAATGTGTTTCTCTCGCACTCATAAACAAACACTCTTGTCACACACACAAAATTCTGCTTTACAAAATGGTCCTCACCTCACTCACTCAACCTTGCATGAACGCAGTCTCACTTCTTGTCACGGATGTGGAATGTGGGCGTCACCTTGTGGAGACAATAATAACTTCACCCACAGTCATTATTGAAAGGTTGTGTAACTTTGTGGGCGACCCAGACAAATTCACATAAAAATGTAATCTGTCATTCTACTTGAAAGCAAGTGTGATAAGTGGTAGGTCTGTTCTATGTTCCCTATTTCTATGATTTCTGTGGTTAAGTTGAGCTTTTGCATCTTTTTACTTTCTGTTTTGCACACCAGCTTCAAACAGCAAAAAATACAATGCGTGTTTAGTTATTAATACATTGTGTATATAGTTCAATTGTCAAGCCCTGACCATAGAGAGCCTTTTTATTTCTCTATTTGGTTAGGTCAGGGTGTGATTAGGGTGGGCATTCTATGTTTTCTATTTCTTTGTTTTTGGCCGAGTGTGGTTCCCAATCAGAGGCAGCTGTCTATCGTTGTCTCTGATTGGGAATCATACTTTTCCCACCTGTGTTTTGTGGGTAGTTATTTTCTATTTAGTATCTGTTTACCTGACAGAACTGTTCGATTTCGTTTTGTTACTTTGTTCAGTGTTTCTTTGATCAATAAAATCATGAACACTTTCCACACTGCGCTTTGGTCCACTCATTCCGACAAGAGCCGTTACAGAACTACCCACCAAAGAAGGACCAAGCAGCGTGTTCAAAAGGACGAGTGGACATGGGAGGAGATCTTAGACGGGAAAGGACCCTGGGTGCAGGCTGGAGAGTATCGCTGTCCGAAGGAGGACATGGAGGCAGCTAAAGCGGAACGGCGACATTACGAGTTGAACGAAGTAAGCACGAGAGGCAGCCCCAAAAACTTTTGGGGGGAGGCACACGGGGTGATTGGCGGAGTCAGGGTTCAGACCTGAGCCAACTCCCCGTGTTTACCGTGGGGAGTGAGTGACTGGTCAAGCACAGTGTTATCCAGTTCTGAGCAACAAGCCTTCGGTGAGCAGCCACAGCCCAGTGCGCTCTCTGCAAGCTCCCCGCAGTTGCCGTGCTAGAGTGGGCATTCAGCCAGGAGGGATTGTGCCGGCTCAGCGTTCCTGGCCTCCGGTGCGTCTCTTCGGCCCAGGCTATCCTGCGCCAGCTCTACGCACGGTATCCCCAGTTCGCCAGCACAACCCAGTGCGGCCTGTTCCAGCTCCCCGCACTTGCCGGGCTATGGGGGGTATTCAGCCAGGACGAGTTGTGCCAGCTCTGCGCTCCAGACCTCCGGTGTGCCTCCACGGTCCAGTGTGTCCTGCACTGGCTTTATGCATTATGCCTCCAGTGTGCCGTCATAGCCCAGTGCGACCGTTGCCAGCTCTCCACACTCACCGAGCTAGATTGGGTATCCAGCAAGGATGTGTTGTGGCAGCTCCACTCACTAGGCTGCCAGTACGTCTCCTCAGTCCGGTGAGACCTGTTCCAGCTCCATTTATGAAGCCTCCAGTGATGATCCATGGCCCGAAGCCTCCAGTGATTATCCATGGCCCGAAGCCTCCAGTGATGATCCATGGCCCGAAGCCTCCAGTGATGATCCATGGCCCGAAGCCTCCAGTGATGATCCATGGCCCGAAGCCTCCAGTGATGATCCATGGCCCGAAGCCTCCAGTGATGATCCATGGCCCGAAGCCTCCCGTGATGATCCATGTGTCGAAGCCTCCAGTGATGATCCATGGCCCGAAGCGTCCCGTGATGATCCATGGCCCGAAGCCTCCAGTGATGGTCCGGAGCCTGCAGCGACGGTCCCCAGTCCGGAGCCTCCGGCGATGATCGGTGGTCCCCAGTCCGGAGCCTCCAGCGATGGTCCCCAGTCCGGAGCCTCCGGCGATGATCGGTGGTCTGGTTCCTCCGGCGATGATCTGTGGCCCGGTTCGTCCAGGGAAGGTCCATGCACCAGGGCCGCCACCTAAGCGGAGGGATCTGCGGGCGGAGGCGGGTCTATGACCCGCACTGGAGCCGCCGCTATGAATCGATGCCCGCCCGGACCCTCCCCTTTAGTGTCAGGTTTTGCAGCCTGAGTCCGAACCTTGGGGGGGTGGGTACTGTCACGCCCTGACCTTAGAGAGCCTGTTTATTTCTGTATTTGGTTAGGTCAGGGTGTGATTAGGGTGGGCATTCTATGTTTTCTATTTCTTTGTCTTTGGCCGAGTGTGGTTCCCAATCAGAGGCAGCTGTCTATCGGTGTCTCCGATTGGGAATCATACTTAGGCAGCCTTTTTCCCACCTGTGTTTTGTGGGTGGTTATTTTCTGTTTAGTATCTGTTTACCTGACAGAACTGTTCACTTTCGTTTTGTTACTTTGCTCGAGTGTTTCTTTGATCAATAAAATCATGAACACTTTCCATGCTGCGCTTTGGTCCACTCATTCCGACGAGAGCCATTACATCAATGATGCTCTACACCCCTCAAATAAAAATCTGGACCTCAAAGCCAATTCCACTGCTGTTTAATTTCCCCCCTCTAATCAGGAACTGATTTAGACCTGGGACACCAGGTGTGTACAATTAATTATGAGGTAGAACAGAAAGCCAGCAGGCTCCGGACCTTGTATGGTAAGATTTGAATACCTCTGCTCTACATTATAGAAGGCTTGTTTTGTCACATGAACTGAAATTAGGTGAACATGATAGAATTTTGTCAACCAGTAAATGGCAGAGCGATTTCTACATATTTCACCTTTAATGAGTATCATAGGGCCTGATAGGGTTTATATACTGACTGTAGCAATCCCTCCACTATCTCACCCTGCCCTCCTCCTGACAGAGATGAAAGCCATCAAGAGCTACGCCCGTAACCGTTACTCCCGCTCTGTGGAGATGGAGATAGGAGGGGACCTGTATGCTGTAGACTTGGAGGATGGATACCAGCCTGTACCGGCCCCCAGGAACCTCAGCCAGGCTGGGGCCAGGACCCCACGCGACGACACTGAGGACGACTTCAGTGGCATGGGGGTCACTGTCACCATCACCCCCAGGACTAGCAGCAACAGTCTAGCTATTGTATCTTCTGGAATCAAAGTCACACACAGGTCAGGGAGTGTGTGGATGTTCAATGTGGATGGGTGGGTTTGTTTGTAGTGTGTTAGTACTGCATGTTGAGTGTGTTGTTGTGTTAGTTATTGATTAGGCTAAATGCTCAGTGTGTATCCTGTCCTCAGGTGCTCTATTCTGGCCAATGACACAGTGAAGTGTGATACAGGGATCTATAAGTCCCTGCAGGCCTGGAAGGACCACAAACTCCACATCGATCACGAGGTGAGTCTTCTCAGCCACTCACATAACTGATGTTTTATTCCTCAATGCAGTTAATTATCTTCAGTGGTCACAGTGATCGTGTCATGACAATCAATAACTGACAATGAAATCGATGACAATTATGAACAGCATCAATGATTGTGTAATTATTACTTAGTTGAATAAAGTCTGCTATTGACACACACATCCTCAGATTCAGTTCCTGTGTTGAATCCACTGAGGGCACAAAACATTAGGAACACCTTCCTAATCTTCCTAATATTGATTGGCATCCCCTTTTTCCCCGAGAACAACCTCAATTCGTCGAGGCATGAACTCTATCGATACCTTATAAAGAGCTCCACAGGGATGCTGGCCCATGTTGACTCCAATGCTTCCCACAGTTGTTTCAAATTGGCTGGATGTCCTTTGGGTGGTGGACCATTCTTGATACACACGGGAAATTGTTGAGTGTGGAAAAACCCAGCAGTGTTGCAGTTCTTGAGACAAACCGGAGGACCTGGCCCGTTCAAAGGCACTTAAATCTTTTGTCTTGCCCATTCACCCTTTGAATGGCGCACATACACAATCCATGGCTCAATTGTCTTACAAATCCTTCTTTAACCAGTCTGCTCCCCTTCAGCTACACTGATTGAAATGGATTTAACAGGTGACATCAATAAGGGATCATAGCTTTCACCTGGTCAGTCAGTCATGGAAGGAGCAGGTGTTCCTAATGTTATGTACACTCAGTGCATATGCCATTTAGCAGACACTTTATTCCAAACGATGTACAGTTATGCCTGCATACATTTTACATACCTGTGGCCCCGGTAAAACAACTTCTGGCATTGCAAGCGCCATGCTCTACCAACGGAGCTACAGAAGCCCTCATTGTTGTGATATTCCTCGATCTAATGCCCTGCATCTCTGTTAGATTGAGACCCTGCAAACAAAGATCAAGAACCTAAGAGAGGTTAGGGGTCACCTGAAGAAAGCCCGCCCAGAGGAGTGTGACTGCAACCACTACATGTAAGGACCAAACATCCTCTTAGGAATCCATCGTTTTATTACCAATATCCTTCCACATACTAAATGGCAGCATTAGATGTGCTTACAGTGACGATAACGGCTGTCTGCCAGACTTGAAGAGGTTTACTCCATGCTCATAAAGACTGATTATGTAAATATCTGTCTGTGTTTCAGCTACAAGTCTAAGTACAAGAGTAAGCTCAGGCACAAAGGAGGCAGCATTCACCCATTCAGGTAAGGGGGTGGGTTTGTGTATAAGAAAGGGACATATACTGTTTGTGTGCTTCTGCCTGTGTAGTGATTGCATATCTACAGTGTGTATTTGAATGTGCCACTGTGTGATGTGTGTATTTCTATGTGTGTGTGACGTCATCAGGAAGGGTCAGGATAAGAAGGCGTGGTTACAGAAAGAGCAGAAGAGGAGGAAGAAGATGCGGAAGCTGCTGAAACGTCTGAGGAACAACGACACCTGTAGCATGCCTGGTCTCACCTGCTTCACCCACGACAACCAGCACTGGCAGACCGCCCCCTTCTGGACAAGTAAGAGACTACACACACACAAACACATACTCACACTAGCATTACTGACTATTCTCTGTCTGCAGTGGGTCCGTTCTGTGCCTGCACCAGTGCCAACAACAACACCTACTGGTGTCTGAGGACCATCAACGAGACACACAACTTCCTCTTCTGCGAGTTTGCTACTGGCTTCCTGGAGTACTTTGACCTCAACACGGATCCCTACCAGGTCAGTATTCAATCCTCACCGCAAGCACTCCTCTGTAAAGATGCCTTCTAACATTCACTATTGGGGGCAAGTGGTTGAATCAACGTTGTTTCCACGTCATTTCAATAAAATGACGTCGAACCAATGTGGAATAGACATTGAATTGACATCTGCGCCCAGCGGGTAGCCTGCTGCCCTGTTTCAAGATAGCAAAGTGAAAATCAGCTGTTATATAAGAGACGTTAGACCCACCTGTACACTCTCTCTCTCGTTCTCTCTCTCTCTCTCTCTCTCTCTCTCCGTGTAGCTGATGAATGCTGTGAACACGCTGGACCGAACCGTCTTAAACCAGCTCCACGTTCAACTCATGGAGCTCCGCAGCTGCAAGGGCCACAAGCAGTGCAACCCCCGCAACCTAGAGCTGGGTGAGTTCCTCTCTCACACACACACACACACACACACACACACACACACTATGCCAGGTTGTTGTGGGTTGTGACTACAGACGAATGATCTCTGTTTGGCATCCTCATCCTCATCATCCTCACCACCAGACCCAAGTCATGCCTGGATTTCTGTTCTTGCATTACTTCTCATGTATCAGATCTTGAACTGCATTGGAAACAGTTACAACCGCTCCCTTCGGAATGTGTTTTGTTCCTGAAAACCTTTTTCTACTTGTATTTATTTGAATTTCAGATAACATTTTGGCTTTAAAAGGACTGCTCTTTCTAAAGCGTTTGAAAGCCTCTCTTAACGAGGTCTCTGTGCCTTCATTGATAGGAATCTGTTCCTATATTCTCTAACCACTGCTATTGTCTCTTCTTCAGGAGGCAGAGAACGAAGCAGCTTTGATGAATACAGGTATCTTTACTCATTGACTTGAACACCAATCAGCACTTAACGATTTATTAGATATTAGTACTATATATATAAGATTTATATAAATATTCCTAAAAGTTAGCACACATACTTGGTCTAGAATACATTGACAAAATACACAACACTTAGAGAATACATACAGTGCAGTTGGAAAATATTCAGACCCTTCCCTTTTCTAACTTTTTGTGACGTCACAGCCTTATCCTAAAATGGATTAAATAAATAAAACATCTAGACACAATACCCCATAATGACAAAGCGAAAACAGGCTTTTAGAATTTTTTTGCAAATTCATTCAAAATAAAAAACAGAAATATCTTATTTACATAAGTATTCAGACCCTTTGGGAGAAGGGCCTTGGTCAGGGAGGTGACCAAGAACCTGATGGTCACTCTGACAGAGCTCTAGAGTTCCACTGTGGATATGGGAGAACCTTCCAGAGGGGCAACCATCTCTGCAGCACTCTACCCATCAGGCCTTTATGGTGGCCAGACTGAAGCCACTCTTCAGTAAAAGGCACATGACAGCCCGCTTGGACTTTGCAAAAGGCACCTAAAGGACTCTGACCATGAGAAACAAGATTCTCTGGTCTGATGAAACCCCGATGGAACTCTTGGGCCTGAATGCCAAGCGTCACGTTTGGAGGAAACCTGGCACCATTCCTACGGTGAAGCATAGTGGTGACAGCATCATGCTGTGGGGATGTTTTTCAGCAGCAGGGACTGGAAGACGAGTCAGGATCAATGGAAAGATGAACGGAACAAAGTACAGAGAGATCCTTGATGAAAGCACTCAGGACCTCAGACTGGGACGAAGGTTCCCATTCCAACAGGACAACGACCCTAAGCACACAGCCACGACAACGCAGGAGTGGCTTCGCGACAAGGCTCTCTGAATGTCCTTGTGTGGCCCAGCCAGAGCCCGGACTGGAACCCGATTTAACATTTCTGGAGAGACCTGAAAATAGCTGTGCAGTGACGCTCCCCATCCAACCAGACAGAGCTTGAGAGGATCTGCATAGCACAATGGGAGAAACTCCCCAAATACAGGTGTGCCAAGATTTTCACTTCATACCTAAGAAGATTTGAGGCTGTAATCGCTACCAAAGGTGCTTCAACAAAGTACTGAGTAAAGGGTCTGAATACTTGTGTAAATGTGATATTTCCTTTTTTCTTTTGTAGCAGAAATTCTAAAAACCTGTTTTGTCATTGTGGAGTATTGTGTGTAGATTGAGGGGGGAAAAAAACAATTTAATACATTTTAGAATAAGGCTGTAATGTGGAAAAAGTCAAGGGGTCTGAATACTTTCCAAATGCACTGTACGTGTGGGGCGAGGGTGTTTTTTGGTGTTGTGTGCAGTTTCTCTTGCTTTCCTCTGCATCTTTGCATGACAGCTGGTTTGGGGGACTGGGCACTTTTCTAACCTGGGGGTTACACTGTATGTATGCTTGACTGTCTCTGCACTGCTTCTGACTGAGGATGGGAGAGGGTTGAGGGCTTATTTTCCTCTGCTTGAACGGGCTGGGTAACAGTCTGTCTTATTGTCGCTTGTGCATCAGGCAGTTTCAACGCAGAAAGTGGCCAAAAGTGAAGAAGCCCACCTCCAAATCACTGTGAGTTTGGACATCCCATCTGGTCCTCACGATGCCACCAGTCACCTCTAACTGAGCTTTTCTTCCTCTCTTTCCTCTCTTCCTTCTCTGTAGTTTTTTCAACTCTGGGTTCGTCCAGGCTTGCATGCTGATCTCTGCCAGTTCTAGTTTATAACCACGTCTTTCTCACTCTCCTGTCTTTCTGCATGGATGTTCTGACCTGCACAGCTCTGCTCACATCTCACCAGGGCGTCATCCACCCCCACCGCCCAACACATCTGCCTTAATCATCTTATCATCTCTGTCTATTGGTTGACTTTTCTCTTTTATGACGTTTCATATGGTCTCTTATAATGTCTCTTTCTGATACTCTGTGTTTTGTGATTTATCTCTATAGTTGCCTGATATACTAGAGCCTGATGTGAATATCTCAGCATCAACCCATTCACGTGGTGCTGGCGGGAAGAGATACAGACATAACAGGTGCCAGAGGTTTACTGTGGATGACACTGTTTTTGTCTGTGTGCTTTTGTCTCATCAGAGGACAGATCTGGGAAGGCTGGGAGGGATAGGGTCCATGAGGCCAGAGTGGCCCCACCCGAAGTGCCCACTGTGGGGGGAACGGGAATGGACTGGTCAGAACTTGAACCCTTGTACAGACTTGACGAGCACGCCTACGATCTCAAACTCAACTTCAACGTCAGCCTGGAGGACTGGGACAACTTTTGCGGAACCGTGGACAGGATGTTCACGTTGCTCGGCAACTTCAACCACCAGCCGAACGGGCCCCGCAGCAACGTAATTCCCGGGGAGGGGAGAGGAGGAAGAGACCACGCCCTGGTGTCATCAACGGACCAATCAACCTCAGCCATCTACCTGACCACCCTGGCCACCCCTGCTCTCCTGCTGAGAGAGGCTGGGGCCGAGGTCCTGAGGGAGGCACTGGGGCTGAATGGAGGGCCGCACCGCTCTCCCTCTCCCTCCTCTTCTTCCTCTTCCTCTCCCCTAGTTCCAACTGAGGAGGGCAGCTCAGACTGGAACCGTGCCCCACCTCTTCTCAACCAGCTCACTCTGCATGAGAAGGAAGAGGATGAGGAGAGCAGGGAGAGAGGTGATGAAGAGGAGAAGGAGTTGTTGAGGAGGCGGTCGTCCCGGTGGAGACTGAACCATGCTCACTGTGACTGCAGTGACTTTGTTCAGGAGGCTGAGAATGGGTTGCCCGTATGACTGCTTGTAAGACCACTCTCTCTCTGTCTCCCCTCCTCACCTGAGATTTTAGGGACACTGAACCAGCAGAATGCCACCTCTGGTCTGTCCCCCACCCTGACCTCTCATCCTCTTCCTCCTTATGCCACAGCAGCACCTCCAGGCTGATATCGGGATGAGCCTGTCCCTTTAATCCAGACTGTGGCCCTCCAGTGCTCCAGTCATAACCCAGGCCAGCAGACTGCCCCCTGCTGGCCCCTTCCTGTAATACACCACCACACAACAGACTTCACAAGGAGATCCTCTAGGCTCGAACGCAGCAGCAGTACATGATTATTTTCCTAATGCAGGACTTTGCTTTGGTTTTTGTTTGTGGGGCAGGGAACGAATGGGAGAGGAAAGGAAACTTGATAGATTTTTGATATTCATTGGAATCTTTGAAAAATATTTTGTATTGTGGCCATGTGTACTTTACTTTTAGGTTTTTACTACTAGCTATATTCATTGGCGGTGATTCCATCCCACTGTGCAGCTTCAGTGTATGTGGCACATTGATTTCATGTTTTTTACCCGTGTGTTACTAATCAACATTTAAAAACCCTTAATTCTATTAAATGCAGATGATCAATTATGAGATTGCAGCGACGCACGCGCACGCGCACACACACACGCACGCACACACACTTTCAGTTACAGTGCAACCTGCCTTTGAGAATGGTGGCAAACATGCATGAGTGGTGGTTAGGGCTAAAGTGCAGGTAGGAACTGGGAGAGAGCCATCAAAGTGCCATCTCTTTTCAATTTAATTACGTTTCTAATGAAAAACAAGAGACTTGATATTTATGCGATTCAAATATTTCTGGGGAACTCATTCTCTTTTGTTCTTTTTTCAATTTCAAAATGAGTGTTTGACATCCAGATGTTGAACAGAATAAGAGTTTTTACTAATCAGATTTCTACAGCTTGGCCTAAATAAAGCTTGGTATCCATGGCATTACCTGTTATAAAAGAAAACAGTCCAATCAGAGAACATGCATTTGAAGACAGTCATCTGATGTGAATCTAACTTGTCCAGTCTCTTTGGTTAATCTGGGAGTCGTTTTTATGAAGTCATCTGTCCAATACTTCATTGACATCATCAAAGGCCTTAAGAGAAAGGAAGTGCGCTTGTTTTGCAATCCGGTTTGTCCCAGAGGTGGGCGGGACATAGGTTTGGCAACCCGCTCAGACCTCACAGCAAACCTGGCAGTTTATGTTATCTAATACCACGTATGGAAACCTAGGACATGCTGGTTTGTAAAACAAGCGCACCCAGTCATGATCAGCCGTAACTTCATGGTCTGAAGACTGTGTACATGTTTCCCTTATCATGTATTCTCTGTAGAAATTAAAATAAATGGAAAAATAAATGTATTTAACGAATGTTGCATTCTTTATAACAATATATGGCTGTTACTAGTCCTTTTGTTTTTCGCTATACATGGTGCTATTGCGGTCTTAACGTATATATAAAATTGCTGCATGTATTTGAATGTATGTTTTTTGCAATTAATGTAAATGTTTAAATATATTTTATAATACACAGAAAACTAAAGGTTTAATTATCTATTAGACACTGCCCTCTCTACTATCTGTGCACTGTTGTTTCACACCTGGAAGTATAGTCTTCTGATATAAAGATCCCCCCCCCCCCTAATTTACCTGGAAACTGAATCTCCCCCAGTAATGTTGTACCATATTGTATGATGTAAAACAAGTCCCTTCTCCACCTGGAAAAAAAGAAGCAACACAACTTTTTATTAGCACTTTGAAAGGGGCTACTGTATGTGAAAGAAGGTTTTATCATAACAATGCCTTGTACAGTTAAATAGATTTATCATACATATATTTTTGTTTCCTTCGGTTTACCAGTGAACAGTTGATAGCGGTAACTAGTTTGTGAATAAAGTGTTGAATGCCAAGGTTTCCTCTTCACTTAATCTGGGGTGTGTTTATTTTTCATCTTCATCTCAGTCCTGCCAACTTTGATTGGGAGACTCTGTTACCAATGCTATATATGACAATGTCTTTGTGCACATTCATGCACTGTCTAACATATTTTTCTGGGTTCTGAATAACCACACGTTTGATCTTGTTTCATATTCAGCCAGCAGGGGTCACCGGTTCTTTCCGTTTGGGAAGCCTTATTAATGACTAGCACATACAGTTTATAATCATGTCAGGAAATTTGAAATCGCTCGACAACTGCATTGTTTTATTAGCCTAGTACATAAGCGTTCTTTCACAGACAGGTTATTTGATGACGGACTCCAGTCCGTGGTGTGTTTATTCTGTCTGGGCACTAGATGGGGGTATTTGGATGATTTTTGACACAGATCATCAGACAGCAAAATGCAGAGAGGACAGTTCAATTACAGTCCTGTAGGGATACGATTCCACACAACCCAAAGGCATGGTGAAGTTTAGTGGAGGGGAAGGAGGGAGAAACGCCGACCGTCTGACTCACACAGACAGGGCAGGGGTGAGAGGCAGTACTCTGTGCTGTAAGTTACGTGGAACTGCATATAGCTGGGAAATCTACTACAACGCACATCTTTTTCCAACTTTTTGCGCATATAATGTGAGGAAAATGGCCGAGACAAGGTACGCAAGTTACTATTGTACAGTGTATTGTCAATGTATGTTTAGATGAACGAAACTAGACGGATACAATTTAACAAGTTTTTCTTCTGTTGATCCTCGTTACAATGTAGCCGCTATTCACTTCTGCCGATTCATGACTGACTGCTGTGCAACCGTACAATACCGCTAATAAAACAGGGCTGAAGTAGGCTGATTGACTTGCGATTAAGTTTCAAATTGATCAAAACCTTTATGGCAAAACGTTTTGTCTCGGTTTAGCTTTTCGTGCCAGAAATGAAAACGTTCACTGCATTTGCAATTCAAAGAGTATGCTATGAAAATTCATAAGAACCAACATTTGTCAAAGGCAATTCGTTATTACAGCGTAATAATATCATGTAGTCAATGAAACGTACTAAAAGTTGATACAGGACACTAACAGGATATAAAAACGAATGCATTGGGATAAATGTTATGGTATTTCAATAATTATATGATTGTTCTGTATCAATATGCATTTTATATTGTTGCTCTTTTTTTCCTAGACAGTATTTTTTTTGAACACAACATATGCCTACCTGTCCTACATCACCGTGCACTCCACTGCTCCTCATGGGTGTGAAAAAGTAGAACCAGGCAAACCATGCCACTGGGCAACTTCAACGTTCAAATACGGGAACTAAGGTTTTCACAATGGAATAGGTCTAATGGGTTAGTCTGGCGGAAACATGCCTGATCTTGACCGGTTGCATATCCGTGAACAGATGCTGAACGCAACAGGAGATGGCTGGTTTGTTACAGGACCGCTCCTGACTGAGCGGTGGTAGGCAGAAGCAGGTGCATAAACATTCATTCAAACAGCACTTTCTTTGCGTTTGGCCAGCAGCTCTTCGTTGTGGGTCAAGCATTGCGCTGTTTATGACTTCAAGCCTATCAACTCCCGAGATGAGGCTGGTGTAACCGAAGTGAAATGGCTGGCTAGTTAGCACGCCCTAATAGCGTTTCAAACGTCACTCGCTCTGAGCCTTGGAGTAGTTGTTCCCCTTGCTCTGCATGTGTAAGGCTGCTTCGAGGGTGGCTGTTGTCGTTTTGTTCCCTGGTTCGAGCCCAGGTAGGGGCGAGGAGAGGGATGGAAGCTATACTGTTACCCTGGCAATACTAAAGTGCCTATAAGAACATCCAATAGTCAAAGGTTAATGAAATACAAATGGTATAGAGGGAAATAGTCCTATAATTCCTATAATAACTACAACCTAAAACGTCTTACCTGGGAATATTGAAGAATCATGTTAAAAGGAACCATCAGCTTTCATATGTACTCATGTTCTGAGCAAGGAACTTAAAAGTTAGCTTTCTTACATGGCACATATTGCACTTTTACTTTCTTCTCCAACACTTTGTTTTTACATTATTTAAACCAAATTGAACATGTTTCATTATTTATTTGAGGCTAAATTGATTTTATTGATGTGTTATATTAAGTTAAATAAGTGTTCATTCAGTATTGTTGTAATTGTCATTATTACAAATAATAAAATAAAAATATTGGCCGATTAATCGGTATCGGCTTTTTTGGTCCTCCAATAATCAGTATCTGTATCTGCGTTGAAAAATCATAATCGGTCGACCTCTACTCCCTAGTATCCGCATAAAGAAAATATGCGCATTTTCCCACCCATGGTGTGTTCCCACCAAATTGACTTTTTGCTGATAAAAATCAGTGTGTCATGTCATAGCGCACACAAAATGTACTTTTCGATTGTACCGAATACAAATCTAAAGTTCAATATGTTTCCATCACATTTTCAACAATACTGATAGTTTTGTCACAACTACTATTGCGTTAGCAAATGTTCCTACTCTGGTCTTAGAAGGCGGTCGACAGCTCGCAGATAGGCTGTGCAGGTATAGTCTACACATGATGAGATGATTATGGATAAGAGCGAGAATTGTTTTATTTGTCAAACACAGTCAAGCATCGATCATAATGTCACCAGAATAAGACCCCCATTATTTATTGGAAAGGAGCATCAAGATCACAGTGCACTTTCATCATAACTTACTTCATCTGTAGCCTAATAAACTGCATGGTTTCCCTAGTCGTAGTGGGAGGACCACACACCATATCAATAATACCACATAATGACAAAGCGAAAACAGAAATACCTTATTTACATAAGTATTCAGACCCTTTGCCATTAGTCTCAATTGAGCTCAGGTGCATCCTGTTTCCATTGATCATCCTTGAGATGTTTCTACTACTTGATTGGAGTCCACCTGTGGTAAATTCAATTGATTGGACCTGATTTGGAAAGGCACACACCTGTCTATACAAGGTCTCACAGTTGACAGTGCACGTCAGAGCAAAAACCAAGCCATGAGGTTGAAGGAATTGTCCTCAGAGCTCAGATACAGGATTGTGTCGAGGCACAGATCTGGGGCAGGGTACCAAACATTTTTTTGCAGCATTGAAGGTCCCCAAAAACACAGTGGCCTCCATCATTCTTAAGTGGAGGAAGTGTGGAACCACCAAGACTCTCCCTAGAGCTGGCCGCACGGCCAAACACACGGCCAAACACCGCAATCGGTGGAGAATGGCCATGGTCAGGGACGTGACCTAGAACCCGATGGTCACTCTGACAGAGCTCCAGAGTTCTCTGTGGAGATGGGAGAACCTTCCAGAAGGACAACCATCTCTGCAGCACTCCACCAATCAAGCCTTTATGGTAGAGTGGCCAGACGGAAGCCACTCCTCAGTAAAAGGCACGACAGACCGCTTGGAGTTTGCCAAAAAAGGCACCTAAAAGACTCTCAGACCATGAGAAACAAGATTCTCTGGTCTGATGAAACCAATATTGAACTCTTTGCCTGAATGCCAAGTGTCACGTCTGGAAGAAACTTGACACCATCCCTACAGTGAAGCATGGTGGTGGCAGCATCATGCTGTGGGGATGTTTTTTAGCGGAAGGGACTGGGAGACTAGTCAGGATCAAGGGAAAGATGAACAGAGTGAAGTACAGAGAGATCCTTGATGAAAACCTACTCCAGAGCACCCAGGACCTCAGATTGGGACAAAGGTTCACCTTACAACAGAACAATGCAGGAGTGGCTTCGGATCAAGTCTCTGAATGTCCTTGAGTGGCCCAGCCACAGCCCGGACTTGAACCCGATCGAAGATCTCTGGAAAGATCTGAAAATAGCTGTGTAGCAACGCTCCCCATCCATCCGGACAGAGCTTGAGAGGATCTACAGAGAAGAATAGGAGAAACTCCCTAAAAACAGGTGTGCCAAGCTTGTAGCATCATACCCAAGAAGACTTGAGGCTGTAATCACTGCCAAAGGTGCTTCAGCAAAGTACTGAGTAAAGGGTCTAAATACTTATTTAAATGTGATATTTCAGTTCTACAAACCTGTTTTTGCTTTGTCATTATGGGGTATTGTGTGATGAGGAAAAATAGCAATGTAATCCATGTAAGAGTAAGGCTGTAAAGTAACACAAAAGTCAAGGGTTCTAAATTCTTTCCGAATGCACTGTATTTGCGCATACCGCCATTTCTTGCATAATTAATTTTACCAATCCAAAAAGATCCCACCATGTCGAATGAAAAAAATATTTGTTGGCATTTATAAAATTGTATCGGAACTTCCTCTTTCCGTCACAGCTGTCCAGATGTTTGTTTTTATAAGGTAGGACTTTACAAACTGTGGATGGAAACGTGGTTAGTGTCTGTCTGTGAGTGGTCTGAGTGGGGAGGGGAAAACTGCTCTTATTTGGCAGAGAGGTTTGGAACTCTCCTTCTTATTGGTCTATTAACTAATTTACCACCTGGTGATGTCACCATGCAAGCCAAAACTCCATCCCACCAAAACAGAGAGAAATGTCCGATCTTTTCAAACATCTGTTACAATGTCACAGTATTATTCCAACCTCATAGTGTGGAAATGTATGTAAAACAGAAAAGTCTGGTTTTTGACTGCATTGGACCTTTAGTGGAGTCATGAGTCGGATGGGAGTGGACATATTTTATTCATCATTTAGCTCTTACAGAGTCAATTAGCTAGTGTTGGCCACATGTTTTAAACAATTGAATCAATTAGAAATCTAAAGATTGGGGTAGTTCAGCTCCACTTGATAGCCTGTAATCAGTTGATGTATAGTAAAGTAGTTAGAGCAGCTTGCTCTACTGAATTGAGATGCCTGTACTCTATAATCATACTTGAAGTGAGTCCAAGTTACACATTGTGAAGACCCTGAGCAAATGAAGGCAATGGAAGCACAACCTATGTTTTATTGTGGTATGGAAAAGCCAAAGTTGGATTGTATGATTGTGGTCCGATTTTAATGATCACTTTGTTGTCTTGAATCTTGTCAGATGCTCCTACAAATTGCTTGGTTTTGTTGCCAAAGTTTAAACACCAAGCACTATTGCATGTTCCAATTTGCTATTACTATTATATGAAGTATTCATGTACTATATTTCCATCTTTGTTTTCCACTGCTATCCTGTGGAGAGAGTGAGCATGCGTGCGTGGGAAAGAGACAGGTGCTTATATTCAGACCCCTTGACTTTTTCCACATTTTGTTAGGTTACAGCCTTATTCTAAAATGGATTAAATCAATTTTTTCCCTCATCAATCTACACACAATACCCCATAATGACAAAGGATAAACAGGTTTTCAGAAATGTTTGCTAATTTATTACAAAAAATGAAATGGAATTATGACATTTACATAAGTATTCAGACCCTTTACTCAGTACTTTGTTGAAGCACCTTTGGCAGCGATTACAGCCTTGAGTCTTCTTGGGTATGATGCGACAAGCTTGGCACATCTGTATTTGGGGAGCTTTCCCCATTCTTCTCTGCAGATCCTCTCACGCTCTGTCAGGTTGGATGGGGAGCGTTGCTGCGCAGCTATTTTCAACTCTCTCCAGAGATGTTTGATCGGGAGCAGGTTTTCTAAAAGGATCTCTCTGTACTTTGTTCCGGTCATCTTTGCCTCGATCCTGACTAGTCTCCCAGTCCCTGCCACTGAAAAACATCCCCACAGCATGATGTTGCCACCACCATGCTTCACCGTTAGGATGGTGCCAGGTTTCCTCCTTATGTGCCGCTTGGCATGTGGACAATTCCTTCGACCTCATGGCTTGGTTTTTGCTCTGACATGCACTGTCAACTGTGGGACCTTATACAGACAGGCGTGTGACTTTCCAAATCATGTCCAATCAATTTCATTTACCACAGGTGGACTCCAATCAAGTTGCAGAAACATCTCAAGGATGATCAATGGAAACAGGATGCACCTGAGCTCAATTTCGGGTCTCAAATCAAAGGTCCTGCATACTTATGTAAATAAAGTATTTATGTTTTTCAAATATTTCTGCAAACCTGTTTTTGCTTTGTCATTGTGGGGTATTGTGTGTAGATTGTTGATGATTTTATATTTATTGAATCCATTTTAGAATAAGGCTGTAACGTAACACAAGTCAAAGGGTCTGAATACTTTCCGAAGGCACTGTAGGTGGTATTGTGATTACTCCTGGCTAAGGCCACTGCTGTTGTAGATTTGTTGTAATGGCTTTCCCTCTTCCAGTGCTCCTCCCCATTCACCTGTCTCTCCACTCTTTCCTTTCACCAATGTTCTGTGAGCCCAGGCACGCCAGGTGTGTGGGACTGTTTTTACTGGTCAGGGTCAGTTTGTGCTGACTGGGAGTTTGGGCTGAAAAGCTGCATTGTTGTGCCACTGACTGCTGGATGAACCGGAGGGAGCTAACCATCGTGGACATCATCAATGACCATTTTAGATGTTGTCAAAAAAAACTTGCCACTTTGGTGTGTCAGTGCAGAGACCTTCTTTACTGGGGTGGTTTGGTGCTGTCTGAATAATACACCTCTGTGGGGATGGAGATTGTCTGGCTACCCAGACTCCTTGCTCCGGCCAAACGCTACGCCCCGCCCACAGACGTTCGTTTCTTCTCCGCAATGAGTCTGAATCTGAGTACCTCCCTGACCCTTCACCGAACGCAAACACATTAGGGGTTGTCGGATTGGTCCAGAAATCAGTGGGTTGGGCCAGAGCCAGAACACACGTGGGTAAAGTGGCGGTTGGAAAATTCTCAATTGGCTTTGATACTCTGATTGGTTAGAGACGATCCAATCTCTGATGACTTTGTTTTGTACAACACCTCTCGTGCCCTTCATCACCAGAAGCAGCTTCAATGATGGCAGTCTCAGACTAAAGTGTGTGGCAACCGACAGAGCAGCGGAAGAATTTAGTGTGAGTCATCTGGCTAAGGGAGACACTCCTCTCATCTCTAGAGCTGTAAGGATGTCTGTCCGAGCTGTCCAGGCCATTAATGAATGATACTGGACTGCTACACACTACAGGCCATTCACCCACCAGTGTCAGAGCACTTCTAAGACCATGTCATGACTTTGTAACAACACAAGACAATCTAAAGCAACATCTACGGATTAACTGGTTAAGCAACATTGTCAACAATAATATGAATCAACAGTGATTTAGGTCACTCGGGCTTCCGAGTGGCGCAGCGGTCTAAGGCACTGCATCTCAGTGCTAGAGGTATCACTACAGACTCTGGTTCTATTCCAGGCTGTATCACAACTGGCCGTGATTGGGAGTCCCATAGGGAGGTGCACAATTAGCCCAGCGTCGTCCGGGTTTGGCCGGGGTAGGCCGTCATTGTAAATAAGAATTTGTTCTTAATTGACTTGCCTAAATAATAATGAATAATAATAAATCAGATGAAAGGCCTGGATCAAACTGTGAATTGAACCCTGAATGGAACTCCAAGAGCCTGGTCAGACCAAGTTTCTGTAGTGTATCTACACCCTTAGAAAAAAAGGTTCTATCTAAACCCTTTGAATGACCTTTTTGCTACCAGGTAGAACCATTTTGGGTTCAATACAGAACCCTTTCCACATAGGGTTCTACATAGAACCCAAAAGGGTTAGAAGAACTGTTACCATTCACCTCATGGACTGGCCACCCTCCAGAGCCTGGTTCATCTCTAGCCGTTTTCCTGTGTTCCTGCCTTCCAGTGAGTTTTTCCTAGCCACTATGTTCCTGCCTTCCAGTGAGTTTTTCCTAGCCACTATGGTCCTGCCTTCCAGTGAGTTTTTCCTAGCCACTATGTTCCTGCCTTCCAGTGAGTTTTTCCTAGCCACTATGTTCCTGCCTTCCAGTGAGTTTTTCCTAGCCACTATGTTCCTGCCTTCCAGTGAGTTTTTCCTAGCCACTATGTTCCTGCCTTCCAGTGTGTTTTTCCTAGCCACTATGTTCCTGCCTTCCAGTGAGTTTTTCCTAGCCACTATGTTCCTGCCTTCCAGTGAGTTTTTCCTAGCCACTATGTTCCTGCCTTCCAGTGTGTTTTTCCTAGCCACTATGTTCCTGCCTTCCAGTGAGTTTTTCCTAGCCACTATGTTCCTGCCTTCCAGTGAGTTTTTCCTAGCCACTATGTTCCTGCCTTCCAGTGAGTTTTTCCTAGCCACTATGTTACTGCCTTCTAGTGAGTTTTTCCTAGCCACTATGTTCCTGCCTTCCAGTGAGTTTTTCCTAGCCACTATGTTCCTGCCTTCCAGTGAGTTTTTCCTAGCCACTATGTTCCTGTCTCTGCATTGCTTGCTCTTTGGGGTTTTAGGCTGGGTATCTGTAAACCACTTTGTGACAACATGTCAATATTCCAGATTGGAAAACCCCCAGCAACCAACACCGGGGCGAACGTTACTCTAATGACTAGTTATTTCCAGAGACCTTTCAGTTGCTTTAACATTCCCCAAATACTCCTCCAGTCCAAACCTCTTGGCTCCTCTCCCTTTCTGTTTGGTTTTATCACCACCCAGTAGGTGGTTGTCTGGAAATAACTCACAGTATTTAACTGGTCTAACTGGCCCGTACCCTTGACGTGGTGGTCCTTAGGCCTGGGTCCCAGAGTAGTAGTCTGTAAAAACGCCTGCTCATTAAGACGGGCAGAGATGGCCCGGTTTCAGTGTTTTAGGTCATTACCACAGCCAAGGCTTGATGTGCTACATTGACTACACTCCTGGGCCATGACTGGAAGACCCATGCCAGGAATGTTTACAAAAGTAATGCTTTTAAATTGATGGTATTTTATGCTGTATACATTTTGTGTTTTTGCAATTCCTGATCTTGTTTTTCTTCCAATGGGTTGGCAGTTGGCTCCCAGCCCTTAGAGTGATGACGAATAGGCTATACACCTGTAGATGATGTGATTACTTACCTGCCTGCTTCCTTGTGAATACTCAAAGTACAAAGCAACATCTGAAACATTTGGTGTAAGGGAAGGATCAGCGGGAAGGCTTCTGTTGTCAACCTTGCATCTATCTCCTGTGCTAATTTATCGGGGTATTTGTGATTTTGGAGAAGAGGTTGAAGGGGAGGAGACTTTCTCACAGTGGGTGTTGGATCAGCACTCTGCTGCAACAAATCTCAGACGAACTTTAGAGTAATTGACATCTCCATGGTAACAGTGTTTGGAGTGGCGGCTGGCTGGGTAGAGGTGTTGACAGAGACCCAGTGTCAGGGACTAGGAGGGCTGTTGATAGGCATTGTGTTGATGTGTTCTGCTGTTTGCTGAGTAAAGCCTCCTTTTGCTCCTGTAAACACAGTCATCCATCACAACACCATGAGAAACCATGTCACACAAGACAGACTTCTTCTCTCCTCCGTTCAGCCCCAAGTCTGTCTTCTCCTGTCTCCAGAAACTTGCAAAATCATCTTTGACCATTTACAGTTTCCTGGTCAGAACAAGACTTCTACTGAAGGGTTCATGGTTTATCTGTTTTCCATGAATAATCGGCCTAAGGTTTATCACCTGCCAGGGATTTTCTTTTTATGTGTCAGAGTGTTTGCATACAGCCACACACACACATTCACACACACAATGCATGTGTCTGTGACTAACCTTGTATTTACCCTGGTGTCAAACAGCTCAGTCAACACAGTGGTGTAGCCCAGGTCAGCATGCAAGGCACCATGCCTCTCAGTCTGAATGTAGAGGCTTGTTTTCCTCTCTCACAGTGGAAACTCTGGATATTCCTTTGTCTCTTAATCACCTGGTCAGTGTTGCAGTAAAAAGGGTCCCCCATGACCCAGGCCCAGCAGACTGACCGGGGCGGGAGGATCAGCTTGCAGGATGGAAAAGGGCTCAGTGGTGGGCACCACAGTGTCCAGCCTGCCTCAGCCCAAACAGCCTTTCCCTTCCTGCGGAAAGGCTGGCGCGTGTGTTTGTGTGTGTGTGTGTGTGTGTGTGTGTGTGTGTGTGTGTGTGTGTGTGTGTGTGTGTGTGTGTGTGTGATGTTTAGAGCGGGTAAAGGTTGGGCGAGACAGACAGATACAAAACAGTGACCGCCACACTGTCTGTCAATATATCCCACCGGTGGTCAATTACACCCTGTCTCTACCAGCAGGTCTTATAGTCTTTGTGTGTGTGTGTGTGTGTGTTATGGATGTGACAGTGGGTGATGGAAAGGGTCGTGGTATTGCAGCTGTTCTGGTTGTCCTGATGTTTGCACATGCTAACCTCTGTGTAACCCAGGACTGGGGCCCCGTGTCTCCCAGGGGAGGGCCCCTAAGGACGGTCATTAGTAGAGTGGATGTGGGCCTGAAGCCTAAAGGAGAAGGCCAGTGGAAATTAACGATAATCTCTGTCGTTGTCTGGGTTAATGAGTGCTGGGAGCTGCTGCTCAGGAATGCCCATGGTCCATCCATCCATGCTTTTGTTTAATGGATCCCAGACTATGTGCTGGGAAAATCCACAAAGAAGAGGTATGATTAACCTACATGGGCAATCTGAATGGTTGTGATCAGTGGCGCTAGCAGTATCCTAGCGGTAGACACTAGGAGTGACAGGAGATGCCCTTAAGTCTTTGAGTCAAATCTCCTTTCAGGAGGAGGGCCATTGGAACATTGGAGGACGTAGGAGTGAGCTACTCCGCACGCACACACACACACACACACACACACACACACACACACACACACACACACACACACACACACACACACACACACACACACAGCCGCTACTTCAATCAAATCATGTCCCTGGGAGCTCGTTCAGGAGACTGGTAAGATCAAAGCACCAGAATACTTTTAACTCTACAGATTAGTTTAAAAAGTATCAGGATGCAAATTACCTGCAATTAGGCCTAATTAAAACCATAACTATTATGCAAATCATGACTGTTGGGGAAATTAACAATGGGACAATTATATTCAGCAAACAGAAAAACAACGGAAAACCTCATTTGACTAATTGCCAGTAACAGAATAAAATTGCGGCATTGACTGGTGTTCACAGTATGCGTGCACACAGACAGACTTATAGTTGTGTGTGTGTTGGAGGGTGTTGGCGGGATGTGGGGGGTCTTTAAAGAGCAGAGCAAAGAGGAGGTAACTTTAGCTGTTTGAAACAGATGAGCTGGCTGTGTCCAATCAGTCAGCCAATGGGTTTGTGGTGATAGGATCACTGGCACCAGCAGCTCTGAGACCACTGGACTCCTGCCAGACTCTCTCTCTCTCTATAGAACAGACACCATGAGGACGTTCACCCTTACTCGTCACTCCCTTTATATACCTAACCACCCCCCACCCTTTTCTCTTTAGTGTCTGCTATTTGTATTTGTATGTATTATGGATCCCCATTAGGTGCTGCCAAGACAGCAGCTTCTCTTCCTGGGGTCCAGCAACATTAAGGCAGTTGTATACCATTTTAAACATTACAAAACATTTCACCAACAGATTAAGTGTGTGCCCTCAGGCCACTACTCTACTACCACATATCTACAACACAAAATCCATGTGTACGTGTGTTTAGAGTGCGTATGTTATGTGTCTGTGTGTCTGTACCTGTGTGTGTGTCTCTTCACAGTCCCGCTGTTCCATAAGGTGTATTTTTATCCTGTTTTTTAATTAGATTTTACTGCTTGCCTCAGTTACTTGATATGGAATAGACCTACATGTAGTCATGGCTCTATGTAGTACTGTGTGCCTCCCATAGTCTGTTCTGGACTTGGGGCTGTGAAGAGACCTCTGGTGGTATGTCTTGTGGGGTATGCATGGGTGTCTGAGCTGTGTGCTAGTAGTTTAAATGGACTGCTCGCTGCATTCAACATGTCAACCCTTCTTACAAATACAAGTAGTGATGAAGTCAATCTCTCCTCTACTTTGAGCCAGGAGATTGACATGCACATTTGAGGGCCAGCCGTGCTGCTGGGCCAATTGTAATTTTCTTAAGTCCCTCTTTGTGGCAGCTGACAATACAACTGGACAGTAGTCCAGGTGCGACAAAACAATGGCCTCAAGGACCTGCCTTGTTGATAGCATTGTTAAGAAGGCTGAAGATCACTTTATTATGGACAGACCTCTCCCATCTTAGTTACTGTTGCATCAATATGTTTGGGCCATGACAGTCACCTCAACTTTCTCAGTTTCCACATTATGCCTTACAATATTTAGTTGAGGTTTAGGTTTTAGTGAATGCTTTTAGTTTTTGAAATGTTCAGTACTAACTTATTAGTTAGTGATTTTACTTGCTGTGGTAGCTGATGTGTATAGTGTGGAGTCATCAGCATACATAGACACAGAGGCTTTATTCAGAGCCAGAGGCAGGTCATTAGTAAAAATTGAAAAAAGTAATGGGCCTAGACAGCTGCCCTGGGGAATTCCTGATTCTACCTAGATTATGTTGGAGAGGTTTCCATTAAAGAACACCCTCTGTGTTCTGTTAAACAGGTAACTCTCGATCCACAATATAGCAGGGGATGTAAAGCCATAACACATACATTTTTTCCAGTAGCAGATTATGATCAATAATGTAAAAAGCTGCACTGAAGTCGAACAAAAAAGCTCCTACAATCTTTTTATTATCAATTTCTCTCAGCCAATCATGTCATTTGTATAAGTGTCATACATGTTGAATGCCCTTCCATGTAAGTGTGCAGAAAATCTGTTTGTTTACTGTAAAATAGCATTAATTCTGGTCGAACATCGTTTTTTCCAAAAGTCTACTTAGGATTGGTAACAAGCTGATTGGTCGACTGTTTGAGCCAGTAAAGGGTGCTTTGCTGTTCTTGGATAGCGGAATGACTTTTGCTTCCCTCCAGGCCTGAGCGCTCACACTTTCCTGTAGGCTTAGATTGAATAGATGACAAATAGGAGTGGCAGATATAGTCCGCTATCATCCTCAGTCATTTTACATCCAAGTTGTCAGACCCAGGGGGCTTGTCATTGTTGATTGACTATAATCATTTTCCCACCTCTTCCACATTCACTTTATGGAATTCAAAATTACAGTGCTTGTCTTTCATAATTTGGCCCAGTTATGCATGTATAGATTCAGACTTTTGTTAATCTTGCCAATTCAAAAATCATTAACCTCTTCAGTCGACCCTCTACTTTTTTGAACATTTTGTTAAAAATCGCGCAACATTTCAGCGCCCTGCTACTCATGCCAGGAATATAGTACGTTCATATGGTTAGAATGTGTGGATAGGAAACCCTCGGACGTTTTTAAAACTGGTTAAATCACGACTGTGGCTATTACATAACGTGCGTTACATCGGAAAGCGCAGGAAAACCTGATCACAGAAAATGGAAATAAATATCCTTGCGCCACTTCCAGCAATTGTTAACAGTGAGCCGAATTAGATAAGACCGAGCATTCAACTCCCACAGCATCCCCATGTTGTCTAGAGTCTTGTGAATTGAATCTTTGATTCTTGGTTGAACCGAAAGAGGGGCACGACTTACCTCCGGTCTCCGCCCAGATCATTCCGGAAGAGCTCTCTCCTGAAATTTTTTCCAAGACGACAGCTAATGATTTCTACATCGCCTATGGATGATTTTTATCGCTTATTAACGTTTACTAATACCTAAAGTAGCATTACAAACGTATTTCGAAGTGATTTGTGAAAGTTTATCGTCTACTTTTTGAATTTTAAAAAATGACGTTACGTTGTGAAATCGCTGTTTTTTTCGTTTATCACACAGTCTACATAGAACGATATCTTGGCTTTATATGGCCCGATTTAATCGAAATAAAGACCCAATAGTGTTTATGGGACATCTAGGAGTGCCAACAAAGAAGATGGTGAAAGGTAATGACTGTTTTCTATTTTATTGTGCGGTTTGTGTAACGCCGAAATGCTAATTATTTTGTTTACGTCCCCTGCTGTGCTTTTCTGTTGTAGTGTATTGGTGCATGCTATCAGATAATAGCTTCTCATGCTGTCGCCGAAAAGCATTTTAAAAATCTGACTTGTTGCCTGGATTCACAACGAGTGTAGCTTTAATTTGATACCCTGCATGTGTATTTTAATGAACTTTTGAGTTTTAACTAATACTATTAGCATTTAGCGTAGCGCATTTGCATTTCCAGAGCTCTAGTTGGGACGCAAGCGTCCCAACTAGAGGCAAGAGGTTAAAGTAGTTGGCAATATCAGTGGGTTTTGTGATGAATGAGCCATCTGATACGATGAATAATGGAGCCGAGTTTGCCTTTTTGCCCAAAATGTAATTAAAGGGGCTCCAAAGCTTTTTACTCTCATTCTTTATATATCTTGTATATCTTTGTTTCATAGTATAGCTTCTTCTTCTTTTTGTTCAGTTCAGTCACATCTCAATTTATAGTACGTTTGCCAATCGGCTGTGCAGTCAGACTTATTTGCCATTCCTTTTGCCTCCTCTCTCTCAACCATACCATTTTTCAAATCCTCATCAATCCACGGGGATTTAACAGATTTAACAGTTTTTACAGTCATTTACTTAATGGGTGCATGCTTATTAGTAACTGGAATAAGCAATTTCATAAATGTGTCAAGTGCAGCGTCTGGTTGCCGCTCATTACACACCACGGTCCAACAAATATATTTGACATTTTCAACATAGGAATCAAGACAAAACTTGACCACTTATACACTATATTATAAATGCTATTTACATATTCATATCCACATATCCTCTTGTTAGTGTCCCTTCTCCAAACTCAGCAGCAGCAAACAACCTGTGGGAATGTGTGCACAGTGGAGCGTATGCCGAGGCCAGACGGATCTATCTCTGTGTGTGTTTTGTTGAGTAAAGACCCTGTAGAGGTAAGCAGAGTAACAGAAGTAAGAGAGGCGGGGGGCAGAGAGAGAGAGAGTGACAGCATTTATAAGCCTGTTTTCTGTCCACCTCTTTGAGGAGAAAGCCTCTTTCAGGTCTCCCACCTCATCCTCAGACCCCAGGGTCACAATGGAGTGTTGAGTTAACTGAACACACAGGGAGACCATCACAGAGTAGAAGAAAAGACCCATTATAGTTGTCAGGGCTCCTAGTTATGTGCACACACACACCGCTGCCTGGTCCTGACAGAGTGTGTAGACACACGGCTGGCGTCAAGGCTGCCGGGTGCTGGGTCCTGACTAAGTAAACACACAGGCAGTGTTCTGGGGGCGTAAGTGGCTGTGGTGACCAAATGCCACGGCTCTCACAGATGGTACCCTGTCTATCTACCCTCTCAGCACTGCCACAAACACACAGAGGGCAAGAAAGAGAGGGACCAACTAACAAAAGGGACAATATTGTTTTTCACCCCCCTGCTTCCACCATTTAAATGAGTGGTTTCCTCGCCTCCCATGCCATCTCCTCCTCATCATTCCCCTCCTCTCTACTGTTTCTCTTTCATTGTTCTTCTTTTGTGTTTTCAGTGCCCCCCCATGTCTTTTATTTGTACCCCTCTACACATCCTCAGAACAGAACTGAGCGGAGTGGTTGGTTGGACATCCACAGTGTAGCTGGTCCTCTGGGCCTTACCACGGTCTGCTTTGTAGAACCCTCAGTGTCTTGGGAACTGTGCTGTTATTCCCCAGGGATATGAACTAGAGGTCGACCGATTATGGTTTTTCAACATACCCATTATTGGAGGACCAAAAAAGCCGATGCCGATTAATCGGCCGATTTAAAAAAAAAAATTGTAATAATGACAATTACAACAATACTGAATGAACACTTATTTTAGCTTAATATAATACATCAATAAAATCAATTGAGCCTCAAGTAAATAATGAAACATGTTAAATTTGGTTTAAATAATGCAAAAACCAAGTGTTGGAGAAGAAAGTAAAAGTGCAATATGTGCTATGTAAGAAAGCTAACATTTCAGTTCCTTGCTCAGAACATGCGAACATATAAAAGCTGGTGGTTCCTTTTAACATGAGTCTTCAATATTCCCAGGTAGTACATTTTAGGTTGTAGTTATTATAGGAATTATAGGACTATTTCCCTCTATACCATTTGTATTTCATTAACCTTTGACTATTGGATGTTCTTATAGGCACTTTAGTATTGCCAGTGAAACAGTAAAGCTTCCGTCCCTCTAGTTAGCGCGCGCTAACTAGCTAGCCATTTCACTTCGGCTACACCAGCCTCATCTCGGGAGTTGATAGGCTTGAAGTCATAAACAGCGCAATGCTTGACGCACAACGAAGAGCTGCTGGCAAAATGCACAAAAGTGCTGTTTGAATGAATGTTTACGCACCTGCTTCTGCCTACCACCGCTCAGTCAGATACTTAGATATTTGTATGCTTGTATGCTCAGTCAGATTATATGCAACGCAGGACACACTAGATAATATCTAGTAATATCATCAACCATGTGTAGTTAACTAGTGATTATGATTGATTGTTTTTTATAAGTTAAGTTTAATGCTAGCTAACAACTTACCTTGGCTTACTGCATTCGTGTAACAGGCAGTCTCCTTGTGGAGTGCAACGAGAGAGAGGCAGGTCGTTATTGCGTTGGACTAGTTAACTGTAAGGTTGCAAGAATGGATCCCCCGAGCTGACAAGGTGAAAATCAAATCAAATCAAATCAAATTGTATTTGTCACATACACATGGTTAGCAGATGTTAATGCGAGTGTAGCGAAATGCTTGTGCTTCTAGTTCCGACAATGCAGTAATAACCAACAAGTAATCTAACTAACAATTCCAAAACTACTGTCTTATACACAGTGTAAGGGGATAAAGAATATGTACATAAAGATATATGAATGAGTGATGGTACAGAGCAGCATAGGCAAGATACAGTAGATGGTATCGAGATGATATAGAGTACAGTATATACATATGCATATGAGATGAATAATGTAGGGTATGTAACATTATATTAGGTAGCATTGTTTAAAGTGGCTAGTGATATATTTTACATCATTTCCCATCAATTCCCATTATTAAAGTGGCTGGAGTTGAGTCAGTGTCAGTGTGTTGGCAGCAGCCACTCAATGTTAGTGGTGGCTGTTTAACAGTCTGATGGCCTTGAGATAGAAGCTGTTTTTCAGTTTCTCGGTCCCAGCTTTGATGCACCTGTGCTGACCTCGCCTTCTGCATGATAGCGGGGTGAACAGGCAGTGGCTCGGGTGGTTGTTGTCCTTGATGATCTTTATGGCCTTCCTGTGACATCGGGTGGTGTAGGTGTCCTGGAGGGCAGGTAGTTTGCCCCCGGTGATGCATTGTGCAGACCTCACTACCCTCTGGAGAGCCTTACGGTTGTGGGCGGAGCAGTTGCCGTACCAGGCGGTGATACAGCCCGCCAGGATGCTCTCGATTGTGCATCTGTAGAAGTTTGTGAGTGCTTTTGGTGACAAGCCAAATTTCTTCAGCCTCCTGAGGTTGAAGATGCGCTGCTGCGCCTTCTTCACGATGCTGTCTGTGTAAGTGGACCAATTCAGTTTGTCTGTGATGTGTATGCCGAGGAACTTAAAACTTACTACCCTCTCCACTACTGTCCCATCGATGTGGATAGGGGGGTGTTCCCTCTGCTGTTTCCTGAAGTCCACAATCATCTCCTTAGTTTTGTTGACGTTGAGTGTGAGGTTATTTTCCTGACACCACACTCCGAGGGCCCTCACCTCCTCCCTGTAGGCCGTCTCGTCGTTGTTGGTAATCAAGCCTACCACTGTTGTGTCGTCCGCAAACTTGATGATTGAGTTGGAGGCGTGCGTGGCCACGCAGTCGTGGGTGAACAGGGAGTACAGGAGTGGGCTCAGAACGCACCCTTGTGGGGCCCCAGTGTTGAGGATCAGCGGGGTGGAGATGTTGTTGCCTACCCTCACCACCTGGGGGCGGCCCGTCAGGAAGTCCAGTACCCAGTTGCACAGGACGGGGTCGAGACCCAGGGTCTCGAGCTTGATGACGAGCTTGGAGGGTACTATGGTGTTGAATGCCGAGCTGTAGTCGATGAACAGCATTCTCACATAGGTATTCCTCTTGTCCAGATGGGTTAGGGCAGTGTGCAGTGTGGTTGAGATTGCATCGTCTGTGGACCTATGTGGGCGGTAAGCAAATTGGAGTGGGTCTAGGGTGTCAGGTAGGGTGGAGGTGATATGGTCCTTGACTAGTCTCTCAAAGCACTTCATGATGACGGAAGTGAGTGCTACGGGGCGGTAGTCAATGGTGGCCCTCTTGAAGCATGTGGGAACAGCAGACTGGTATAGGGATTGATTGAATATGTCCGTAAACACACCGGCCAGCTGGTCTGCGCATGCTCTGAGGGCGCGGCTGGGGATGCCGTCTGGGCCTGCAGCCTTGTGAGGGTTAACACGTTTAAATGTTTTACTCACGTCGGCTGCATTGAAGGAGAGTCCGCATGTTTTCGTTGCAGGCCGTGTCAGTGGCACTGTATTGTCCTCAAAGCGGGCAAAAAATGTATTTAGTCTGCCTGGGAGCAAGACATCCTGGTGACTGGGCTGGTTTTCTTCTTGTAGTCCGTGATTGACTGTAGACCCTGCCACATACCTCTTGTGTCTGAGCCATTGAATTGAGATTCTACTTTGTCTCTATACTGACGCTTAGCTTGTTTGATAGCCTTGCGGAGGGAATAGCTGCACTGTTTGTATTCGGTCATGTTACCAGTCACCTTGCCCTGATTAAAAGCAGTGGTTCGCGCTTTCAGTTTCACGCGAATGCTGCCATCAATCCACGGTTTCTGGTTAGGGAATGTTTTAATCGTTGCTATGGGAACGACATCTTCAACGCACGTTCTAATGAACTCGCACACCGAATCAGTGTATTCGTCAATGTTGTTATCTGACGCAATACGAAACAAATCCCAGTCCACGTGATGGAAGCAGTCTTGGAGTGTGGAATCAGCTTGGTCGGACCAGCGTTGGACAGACCTCAGCGTGGGAGCTTCTTGTTTTAGTTTCTGTCTGTAGGCAGGGATCAACAACATGGAGTCGTGGTCAGCTTTTCCGAAAGGAGGGCGGGGCAGGGCCTTATATGCCGGAAGTTAGAGTAACAATGATCCAAGGTTTTTCCACCCCTGGTTGCGCAATCGATATGCTGATCAAATTTAGGGAGTCTTGTTTTCAGATTAGCCCTGTTAAAATCCCCAGCTACAATGAATGCAGCCTCCGGATAAATGGATTCCAGTTTGCAAAGAGTCAAATAAAGTTCGTTCAGAGCCATCGATGTGTCTGCTTGGGGGGGAATATATACGGCTGTGATTATAATCGAAGAGAATTCTCTTGGTAGATAATCGCGGTCGACATTTGATTGTGAGGAATTCTAAATCAGGTGAACAGAAGGATTTGAGTTCCTGTATGTTTCTTTGATCACACCATGTCTCGTTAGCCATAAGGCATACGCCCCCGCCCCTCTTCTTACCAGAAAGATGTTTGTTTCTGTCGGCGCGATGCGTGGAGAAACCCGCTGGCTGCACCGCCTCCGATAGCGTCTCTCCAGTGAGCCATGTTTCCGTGAAGCAAAGAACGTTACAGTCTCTGATGTCCCTCTGGAATGCTACCCTTGCTCGGATTTCATCAACCTTGTTGTCAAGAGACTGGACATTGGCGAGAAGAATGCTAGGGAGTGGTGCACGATGTGCCCGTCTCCGGAGTCTGACCAGAAGACCGCCTCGTTTCCCTCTTTTACGGAGTCGTTTTTTTTGTGGGTCGCCGGCTGGGATCCATTCCGTTGTCCTGGTTGAAAGGCAGAGCACAGGATCTGCATCGCGAAAATCATATTCTTGGTCGTACTGATGGTGAGTTGACGCTGATCTTCTTCTCGACTGTATGTAATGAAACCTAAGATGACCTGGGGTACTAATGTAAGAAATAACACGTAAAAAAAACAAAAAACTGCATAGTTTCCTAGGAACGCAAAGCGAGGCGGCCATCTCTGTCGGCGCCGGAAGGATGTAAATCTGACAAGGCAGTTAACCCACCGTTCCTAGGCCGTCATTGAAAATAAGAATGTGTTCTTAGCTGACTTGCCTAGTTAAATAAAGGTATAAAAAAAAATAACAATAATAAATTCGGCAAATCGGCAGCCAAAAATACCGATTTCCGATTGTTATGAAAACTTAAAATCGCCCTAATTAATCGGCCATTCCGATGAATCGGTCGACCTCAAATATGAACATGTCTCAGCTCTCCATGCGCCAGCTCTGGAGCACTAGGGAATAATGTTGGAGCCGTAGGGCTAACGCTAGGCTAATTAGACCTTCCCAAATGACTATTACTGGAGAATAAAGTGGCCCAGTGCTGACTCTACGTATCATGTTTGTGAGCCGGTGTTTCAGTCACGTACATACAAGTGTGTTAGCATGTGTGTTTCTGTTACCATTTACCAGGGTGTGTACATTCTGAGTATGGATTTTTAAGAGGGGCTGAAGTAGAACATGTGAATCAGATTGTTGTCTAGAGTGTAGCATAGGTAATTATAGAGCACGTTAAAGATCTGATAGAGACTGCTTCAGATGACTTGTGAGCATGGCTTCAGGGTGGAACCTGTAACGTGAGTGTGTGTGTGTGTGTGTGCGTGTGTGTGAGTGTGTGTGTGTGTGTGTGTGTGTGTGTGTGTGTGTGTGTGTGTGTGTGTGTGTGTGTGTGTGTGTGTGTGAGTGTGTGTGTGTGTGTGTGTGTGTGTGAGTGTGTGTGAGTGTGTGTGGGAGATCTACCAGCAACCCTGTATTGTAGAAAAAGTTTATTCTGATGCATTCTTTCTGTTTTTATTTTTATTCTGATGCAGTCTCCCCCCCACTGATAGACCAGAGCAGACCAGAGCACTTGACAAAGTGCTTGGGAGACAAAAGGAATGTCCGTGTGTGTGTGTGTTTGTGCGGGTGTGTGTGTGATAGATGTCTCCAGAAGAGTGATGAGCTAGGGGGCTAATCCTTGGTATTAGAAGGACATAGTAAGAGGGTGCCGTATTTCTCCAGCCAGGAATGACTAAATGTTTTGGCAGATTTAGCACTGGCTCTCAAATCTCTGGTTCTCTTTCTGTGAAGAAAGGAACGTGAGCCTCTGGAACAGGCTAGGACAGCAGAAAGAGGACAAATGGGTGTGCTGCTAGAAAAAACATTTTTTCTCTCAGTGATTGAAAGTTTGAAACATTGCTTGCTACTTTTTTCACTTACCTCCAGCAGAGAAAAAGAGCAGAGGAGAAAAAGAGAAAGCTGATGCAGGTGGGATTGAATTTGCAGGTTTTTGGCAATCCACCTCTCCCTTGATACATCCCCCCTCTCTCTCTCTCTCTCTCTCTCTCTCTCTCTCTCTCTCTCTCGCTCTCTCTCTCTCTTCCTCCTCCTTGTCCCCTGTTCTGTTCTGTTCCATGATGTTTCCTACAGTCCTCTGTCTCCGTGTCCCAGGGGCCCCCTGTGGTTGCCGTGGGGACAGGTTTTCTCTAGGACAGTGTGTAACACAGCCTCCTCCACCCCCCCACCACGATGCCACTCACAGCACAGCATACACCTGCTTCTCTCTGTGTCAGAATACTTCTATCTTCTCATATTACTCTTTCTTTCCTTCTTTATGTCCCTCTCTCTCTCTCTCTCTCTCTCTCTCTCTCTCTCTCTCTCTCTCTCTCTCTCTCTCTCTCTCCCTCTCCCCTTAATACACAAACAGACACAGTAGCAGAGGTTGCTTGGGGACATAGTGATTCCCCTCCAAGTCATGTACAGGATCCGTCAGGGTTAATTAATTCTCCATGCATCCAGAAAAGGTCACAAGCTGACTGATGCATTCTGCCCTGCCTCGTGTATATGCACCCAGCCTGAAAGCACACATATCCACTTGCACGAACACACTGAATGGCAGAGACAGGTGTTCTTGTCCATTTATCTGACATCACAAGAAGAAAGAAAGCATAGTTTTGGCTCCCATTTCAGAGAGCCTTTCCCTTTTAACCCATTGAGAGAGACAGGGCAAACAGGGGGAGGAGAGAGAGAAGGAGAGAGGGGGGGGGGCATTGAAGATCAGTCCTCAACTCTGTATGAGGCTCAACTGAGGGTAATGGGCTTGTTTCATTTGGTTTCTGCATCACATCAGTCAGTTTAGACAGCAGCACCCTACAGTGATCAGACACAGATCCCCCTCAAAGCCAAGGCTGCCGAATCAGACGCCTCAGGGAGCATTCTGGAACACAGAGAGCGAGACCAAACAGCCAGACAGATTGTAGAGGTTCCGTGTCTCATCACACACTACCTGCACAGAGTGTGCATCTTATACACTGTAAGAGGTAGACTTATTAACATGAATTGAAGTGATAGACTGAGCATTGAGCCATCAGGCCAGACAGCTGCAGTGAGAGGGTGAGATGATAGTTTAGTTCTAGCATCCCTCATGTCTGCCTCCTCCACAAAGAGGGACAGCCCACACAGTACATTGGTGGGGATACCAGGGGGGTGGTTAGTGAGAGAGGACCAAACGACTGTTCATTTGATCCCCTCTCAGATATGAACCACAGTCGGTGTGCCCTGGAGCACAACACTCAAGACGACCCACCACATCAGTAGCACAGCCCTGCATTCAGACAGACAGCATTAGCCCCTTGTCTCTGGGTGGCAGAGAAGCCTCTGTGTTGATTCCTGTGTGAGGTGCTGGATGGGGAGGACAAGGTGCAGAACTCCAGGAGAAATACTGCTGGGAGAGAGCGGGCCCTGGCCGGGACACACTCAGATACACTGGCTCTGTTGGCTTTGGGCAGGACAGTGGATAGTATGCTGAGCAGAGTTTAGAAATGGGTCATTATTACTGGGAGATGGAAGCCTCTGAGGAGAAGCACGGTGTGTCTGTAGGGACTGGATATGAGTAACGACTTGATGTAAACACACACAACCAAAGGAGCATTATTTATTTATGTTATGTAACTAGGCAAGTCAGTTAAGAAAAAATGGTTATTTACAATGACGGCTAAACCCTAAACCGGACGACGCTGAGCCAATTGTGTGCCGGCCCATGGGACTCCCAATCACAGCCAGTTGTGATACATCCTGGAATCGAACCAGGGTCCGTAGGAACACCTCTAGCACTGAGATGCAGTGTCTTAGACCGCTGCCCCACTCGGTGGCCAGAGAAGGGCCTCTTGTCTATAACTCTACTGCTACAGTATTTCGGGTTAAATATTATCATACACACATGTAATAAAAACATGTGAAGCTCTAGTTTGGTCTGCTGGAAAAAGTGGCTTGTCTGTGTGTGTGTGTGTGTGTGTGTGTGTGTGTGTGTGTGTGTGTGTGTGTGTGTGCGTGCGTGCGTGCGTGCGTGCGTGCGTGCGTGTGTCACTAAACAGCAGCAGCGGTATTGGCATCGTGGCAGGACTTTGACCCCTGACCTTGAGGAGATAATCCCTGCTATAACCGCCATCGTCATGGTTACTCTGGCCGATGTTTTGACCCCATCTAAACACTGAAACATAAACCCTATCCATGACTGCCTTTTATAGCACACGGATTTCCAACAATTATACAGAGGTCATATCTTCCATAGCAGGCGTGTATATATATATAGGCCATGATGGACTCAGAGAAATGGAAATTGGCATGTAGTTTGGCCCCGGGAGATTTGGTTGGCTACTGGTTTTATTCCATGAGCTCTACCCCCCAACAATAACAAGCGTATTCCACATAGACGTAGTACAAAGACAATACATTATTAAGGCTGCTGCTCCGCCTGGCCGTTAACATCCTGCTACAGTACTGAGTGTGTTGAGGCCGATAGTGACAGATCTCATATTTAGAACAAGGCCATAAGATCCTTTGCTTTTGAACACAGCATTATGGAGAGAGAGAGAGAGATGGGGGAGAGAGACGGGAGAGAGATGGGGGAGAGAGAGAGAGAGACTGGAGAGAGAGAGACGGGAGAGATGGGAGAGAGAGAGAGACGGGGAGAGAGGGAGACGGGAGAGAGAGAGACGGGAGAGAGAGAGAGAAGGGGAGAGATGGGGGAGAGAGAGAGACGGGAGAGAGATGGGAGAGAGAGACGGGGAGAGAGAGAGACGGGAGAGAGATGGGAGAGAGAGAGAGACGGGAGAGAGATGGGGGAGAGAGAGACGGGAGAGAGAGAGAGACGGGAGAGAGAGAGACGGGAGAGATGGGAGAGAGAGAGAGACGGGGAGAGAGAGAGACGGGGAGAGATGGGGGAGAGAGAGAGATGGGAGAGAGAGAGACGGGAGAGAGATGGGAGAGAGAGACGGGGAAAGAGATGGGGAGAGAGAGAGACGGGAGAGAGATGGGAGAGAGAGACGGGGAGAGAGAGAGACGGGAGAGAGATGGGAGAGAGAGACGGGAGAGAGATGGGGAGAGAGAGAGACGGGAGAGATGGGAGAGAGAGAGAGACGGGGAGAGAGAGAGACGGGAGAGAGAGATGGGAAAGAGAGAGAGACGGGGAGAGAGAGAGACGGGAGAGAGAGAGACGGGAGAGAGAGAGAGATGGGAGAGAGAGAGAGACGGGAGAGAGAGAGAGACGGGGAGAGAGAGAGATGGGAGAGAGAGAGAGAGAGAGAGACGGGTAGAGAGAGAGACGGGAGAGAGAGAGACGGGGAGAGAGAGAGAGATGGGAGAGAGAGAGACGGGAGAGAGAGAGATGGGAGAGAGAGAGAGACTGGAGAGAGAGAGAGGAGGGACTGGAGAGAGAGAGAGACGGGAGAGACTGGAGAGAGAGAGAGACGGGAGAGACTGGAGAGAGAGAGAGACGGGGAGAGAGAGAGACGGGGAGAGAGAGAGACGGGAGAGAGAGAGACGGGAGAGAGAGAGACGGGAGAGAGAGAGAGACGGGAGAGAGAGAGACGGGGAGAGAGAGAGACGGGAGAGAGAGAGACGGGAGAGAGAGAGAGATGGGAGAGAGAGAGAGACAGGAGAGAGAGAGACGGAGAGAGAGAGAGAGAGACGGGAGAGAGAGAGATGAGAGAGAGAGAGACGGGAGAGACGGGAGAGAGAGAGAGAGAGAGACGGGGAGAGAGAGACACGGGAGAGAGAGAGACGGGAGAGAGAGAGACGGGAGAGAGAGAGACAGGAGAGAGAGAGACGGGAGGGAGAGAGAGGGAGAGAGAGGAGGAGAGAGAGAGACGGGAGAGAGAGAGACGGGGAGAGAGAGAGAGGAGAGAGAGAGAGACGGGAGAGAGAGAGAGGGAGAGAGAGAGACGGGAGAGAGAGAGAGACGGGAGAGAGAGAGACGGGAGAGAGAGAGAGACGGGAGAGAGAGAGACAGGAGAGAGAGAGAGGGGAGAGAGAGACGGGAGAGAGAGAGACGGGAGAGAGAGACGGGAGAGAGAGAGACGGGAGAGAGAGAGAGAGACGGGAGAGAGAGATGGGAGAGAGAGAGACGGAAGAGAGAGAGAGACAGGAGAGAGAGAGAGAGACAGGGAGAGAGAGAGACGGGAGAGAGAGAGACGGGAGAGAGAGTGACGGGAAAGAGAGAGAGACAGGAGAGAGAGAGACGGGAGAGAGAGAGACAGGGAGAGAGACGGGAGAGAGAGAGACGGGAGAGAGAGAGACGGGAGAGAGAGAGACAGGGAGAGAGAGAGACGGGAGAGAGAGAGACGGGAGAGAGAGAGGAGTTGGGGGACAGACAGGAATGTCTTAGAAACTTGGATCAGTCCTCTGGCTTGATGATCACAGGTGCCACATGTTTTGAGTCTTTGTCTCGTGGTTGCTGGCTGGTTGTATTTTTAGTTTTCCTGCTCTGTACAGGCAGCTCCTTGACCTCACTGGGGAGCTGCACTGAGCTGCAGAAACAAGGCTGAATATAGGGCCAGTCAGTCAACAACGCCTCCTCTCCTCCTGCTCCCAGGGACATGCTAGTGTGTGTGTGTGTGTGTGTGTGTGTGTGTGTGTGTGTGTGTGTGTGTGTGTGTGTGTGTGTGTGTGTGTGTGTGTGTGTGTGTGTGTGTGTGTGTGTGTGTGTGTGTGTGTGTGTGTGTGTGTGTGTGTGTGTGTGTGTGTGTGTGTGTGTGTGTGTGTGTGTGTGTGTGTGTGTACTGTAGAGTCCTGTACTGGGTCTCAATGCTCAGTGCTATAACAGGGCCAGGACTTCATTCCTGCCCCAGAAAGGAGTAACGCGGTGAGGAGTGAACAGGAGTGTCTGATTGCTCTCCCAGATTAGGTTCTTCATAGTGTAGGAAGGAGGCCACAGGCACGCTACACTCTGGAGGAAAGAGGAGGAGAGGGGAGCACAGAAGGAGACCGGCTGCATGTTCTTTGTGTTGTGCTGAGTTGCTAAAAATGTGAGCTCAGTAGAAAGGGAACTGTTTGGTGGGCTGCCCACTGCTTTTTGGCAGACTACTGTTAATATCCGAACATTCTGGTGTTTCAGAGTGATAACAGAACTATTTCACCAGCCAGTCTCATTCTTCTGCCTTGACCTTATCCTGGTAGCCCTCAGCCAGTCTCATTCTTCTGCCTTGACCTTATCCTGGTAGCCCTCAGCCAGTCTCATTCTTCTGCCTTGACCTTATCCTGGTAGCCCTCAGCCAGTCTCATTCTTCTGCCTTGACCTTATCCTGGTAGCCCTCAGCCAGTCTCATTCTTCTGCCTTGACCTTATTCTGGTGGCCCTCAGCCTGTCTCATTCTTCTGCCTTGATCTTATTCTGGTAGCCCTCAGCCAGTCTCATTCTTCTGCCTTGATCTTATTCTGGTACCCCTCAGCCAGTCTCATTCTTCTGCCTTGACCTTATTCTGGTAGCCCTCAGCCAGTCTCATTCTTCTGCCTTGACCTTATTCTGGTACCCCTCAGCCAGTCTCATTCTTCTTATTCTGCCCCTTCTCATTCTTCTGATCTTATTCTGGTAGCCCTCAGCCAGTCTCATTCTTCTGCCTTGACCTTATTCTGGTGGCCCTCAGGCAGTCTCATTCTTCTGCCTTGATCTTATTCTGGTACCCCTCAGCCAGTCTCATTCTTCTGCCTTGATCTTATTCTGGTAGCCCTCAGCCAGTCTCATTCTTCTGCCTTGATCTTATTCTGGTACCCCTCAGCCAGTCTCATTCTTCTGCCTTGACCTTATTCTGGTAGCCCTCAGCCAGTCTCATTCTTCTGCCTTGATCTTATTCTGGTAGCCCTCAGCCAGTCTCATTCTTCTGCCTTGACCTTATTCTGGTAGCCCTCAGCCAGTCTCATTCTTCTGCCTTGACCTTATTCTGGTGGCCCTCAGCCTGTCTCATTCTTCTGCCTTGATCTTATTCTGGTGGCCCTCAGCCAGTCTCATTCTTCTGTCTTGATCTTATTCTGGTAGCCCTCAGGCCAAGGAATTCTTCTCTCTATTTTCCCCTTAAATTTGTTTTACAAGAAGCAGGTTGCCACTCGTGAATCACTGCACCCTTGCCACACACACGTTAACACACTCCCATTACTGCTCAGGCACTAGTCTACACAAATGATTCCCGGCGTTTGACTAATGCATGCCTTTCGAGAAGCTGATTGACTGTGTGAGTGAGAGAGAGAGAGTAAATCCCTAACAGAGACATGGAGTCAGACCTCTAGACTGATCTAGACAGAGACACATACAGTAGACAGCAGAGTCGGCCAGCCTGAGAGCGCAGTATAGTCCTGTGTTGTTCACCTGAGAGAGGCTCCAGTCATGAGGTTAGGTGAGCTGTTATTCTGACTCAGTGTGTTGAGAGATGGCGTGTTCTTTAGGAGCGGTCTGGCTCACAGAGCCTTTGGACAGAAATCTGGGAATGTTCCAGGTAAAGGTGACGCTATCTCAACCTTAGTCGTAACTACGCAATGCTAAGGCGTACATGGGCCAGTGAGACAGCTAGGCAGGGCAAAGTAGTTTGTACATTGGACATACTGCACACACCCCTCTTGCATGCTTGCATGAGCTGTGATACAGGTTGTGATAAGGCCTGGTGGGTGGGGCCAAGGCAGAGAGATGCTTACATGAGCTGTGATACAGGTTGTGATAAGGCCTGGTGGGTGGGGCCAAGGCAGAGAGATGGTTACATGAGCTGTGATACAGGTTGTGATAAGGCCTGGTGGGTGGGGCCAAGGCAGAGAGATGCTTACATGAGCTGTGATACAGGTTGTGATAAGGCCTGGTGGGTGGGGCCAAGGCAGAGAGATGCTTACATGAGCTGTGATACAGGTTGTGATAAGGCCTGGTGGGTGGGGCCAAGGCAGAGACATGCTTACATGAGCTGTGATACAGGTTGTGATAAGGCCTGGTGGGTGGGGCCAAGGCAGAGAGATGCTTACATGAGCTGTGATACAGGTTGTGATAAGGCCTGGTGGGTGGGGCCAAGGCAGAGACATGCTTACATGAGCTGTGATACAGGTTGTGATAAGGCCTGGTGGGTGGGGCCAAGGCAGAGACATGCTTACATGAGCTGTGATACAGGTTGTGATAAGGCCTGGGTGGGTGGGGCCAAGGCAGAGACAGATATAGGCTCCATGCTTAAATGAGCTGTGATACAGGTTGTGCTAAGGCCTGGGTGGGTGGGGCCAAGGCAGAGACAGATATAGGCTCCATGCTTACATGAGCTGTGATACAGGTTGTGATAAGGCCTGGGTGGGTGGGGCCAAGGCAGAGACAGATATAGGCTCCATGCTTACATGAGCTGTGATACAGGTTGTGATAAGGCCTGGGTGGGTGGGGCCAAGGCAGAGACAGATATAGGCTCCATGCTTACATGAGCTGTGATACAGGTTGTGATAAGGCCTGGGTGGGTGGGGCGAAGGCAGAGACAGGTATAGGCTCCATGCTTAGATGGCCGAGCACAAAGACTGCTGGTACGGTTTAAACAGCTGGACAGAGAGAAAGGCACAACAACGGCTCACTGAGTTTAGCACACAGCCCTTTGAAATATATATACCCCTCCCCGATAACATCTCTTTTGACTTCTGTTTCTGTCATGAGGAGAACTTAGTGGTAGTGGAATTTCAAAAACGACTGAAAGTCATAATCAATCAATATGCAATGTCCATCGTTGAGCCACATGTCCAGGAGGGTATCATCGGCTACAACATCATCGCATTGTACCTCTTCACCATTTTGTTTCATCTCTATGACGTTGTTGTGACGTGGAGGCTCCAAACACACCTTCACGTCCGGCACATGTAGTGCTCTGACTGAGGCAGGACTTTAGACTCCGCAGGGAGTGTGTCTGAGCAGGGAGTGTGTCTGAGCAGGGAGTGTGTCTGAGCAGGGAGAACTGCAGACTTACAGTAGAAGGACATTACTGTTGGTTGTGTTTGATCTCTTTTCTCTTCAGTATCTCTCTCTGTCCTCAAGAACGACAGCAATAACAGGAAGTAGGTTTTCTGTGTGAACAGCAACAGTCCCTTTGTCTGGTGTGACGGACGGGACAGGGGTAAGTGGGGGAACTGATATTTGTACTGAGCAGAAAAAGTCTTGTGTGAATAATCAGAAGGACAGATTGTTTTTCAGCGGGGTAAGCAGAACAGGCGTAGCCAAGCGGGTTAATTACAGAGCGGAGCTGCAGCCCGTGTTGGCAGAGCTGGAGCAGATGAGTGTGTGTGTGTGTGTGTGTGTGTGTGTGTGTGTGTGTGTGTGTGTGTGTGTGTGTGTGTGTGTGTGTGTGTGTGTGTGTGTGTGTGTGTGTGTGTGTGTGTGTGTGTGTGGACAGCTCCAGAGGATCAGGGGAGTGTGGGGTCTGGCGTTAGGGGGGAGTTCAGGCTTCCGTGTTGATTTACACAACTGAAGTGAGGGGAACAGGTGAGCCCTGTTGCTGTGGCCACACGACCACCACCTTACCCCTCCCCTCGTCCCAGTCCTTAAGGCCTTAGCAGCAGCTGAGCATGACTGTGGGAATCAGCAGCAGGACAGTCCTGATTCCACACAGCAACAAGGAGAGAGAGAGAGTTGAGAGAGGGTTCAGGTGAACTATTTCCTGGTGTCTAAAGGAGTCTCATTGTACAGGATAGCACTAAAGCGCTACTGAAGTGGGCCAGGGGTGTAGCGTGTCCTAGACACAGCTGGCAAACCTGCTCCAGTGGCCAAGCCGCAGATCGTTCATCCTGTGGCACACAAAGGAGAACCCAGCTATGGAGACCCAGAGTTGGGGCATGGTAGGCGTGGAATGGTGTCTCTGCCATCTTGGCCTGGCTAATAATGTGTCTCAGTGGCCATTTTGTGAAGCTCCAGTGGAAGTTGGGTGTGAGGCCAGGATGGTATGGACAGCCTGGCATGGGCAGAATGCTAATGTTCACCCTTTGTGGGTAGCCTGGAGTCACATGCCACGAGCTCTGGAAGAAATTAGACTCACGTCGGACCAGATTGTGTATTTAGAAACGTGCTCAGGTTCTCTCTCTCTCGCTCCCTCTCCCCTCTCTCTCCCTTTTCCTCTCTCTCTCCCTCTCTGTCTCTCTCCCTTTCCCCCACTCTGTCTCTCTCTCCCTCTCCCCCTCTCTCCTCTCCCCCTCGCTGTCTCCCTCTCTATCTCTCTCCCTCTCTCTCCCTCTCCCCCTCTCTCTCCCTCTCCCCTCTCTCTCCCTTTCCCCTCTCTCTGTCTCTCTCTCCCTCTCCCCCTCTCTCTCCCCTCTCCCCTCTCTCTATCTCTCTCTCCCTCTCCCCCTCCCCCTCTCTCTCCCTCTCTCCCTCTCTGTCTCTCTCCCTCTCCCCCCTCTCTCCCTCCCTCTCCCCTCTCTCTCCCCCTCTCTCTGTCTCTCCCCTCTCTCTCTCCCTCTCCCCCTCTCTCCCCCTTTCTCCCTCTCCCCTCTCTGTCTCTCTCTCCCTCTCCCCCTCTCTCCCTCTCTCTCCCTCTCCCCCTCTCTCTCTCCCTCTCCCCTCTCTCTGTCTCTCCCCCCTCTCTTTGTCTGTCTCTCCTCTCCCCTCTCTCTCCCTCTCCCCCTCTCTCTGTCTCTCCCCCTCTCTCTCCCTCTCCCCCTCTCTCCCTCTCCCCCTCTCTCCCTCTCTCTCCCTCTCCCCCTCTCTCTCTCCCTCTCCCCTCTCTCTGTCTCTCCCCCTCTCTTTGTCTGTCTCTCCCTCTCCCCTCTCTCTCCCTCTCCCCCTCTCTCTGTCTCTCCCCCTCTCTGTCTCTCCCCCTCTCTCTCCCTCTCTCCCCCTCTCTCCCTCTCCTCTCTGTCTCTCTCTCGCTCTCCCCATCTCTCCCTCTCCCCCTCTCTCCCTCTCTCTCCCCTCTCCCCTCTCTCTCTCCCTCTCCCTCTCTCTCCCTCTCCCCCTCTCTTTGTCTGTCTCTCCCTCTCCCCTCTCTCCCTCTCCCCTCTCTCTGTCTCTCTCTCCCTCTCCCCTCTCTCTCCCCTCTCCCCCTCTCTCTATCTCCCTCTCCCCCTCTCTCTGTCTCTCTCTCCCTCTCCCCTCTCTCTCCCTCTCCCCCTCTCTCTGTCTCTCTCTCCCCCTCTCTCTCCCTTTTCCTCTCCCTTTCTAATCTCTTCCAAACAGTTCTCTTGAACCTTCTTTTACTGTAGCGTAGGAGAGGAGCTTCTGGAACATTCTAGAATTGGGGTGGCAGGTAGCCTAGTGGTTAGAGCGTTGGGCCAGTAACCGAAAGGTTGCTGGATTGAATGCCTGAGCTGAAAGGTAAAAATATGTTGTTCTGCCCCTGAACAAGGCAGTTAAGGGCACAGTCTCCCTTGAAATGCTTATTGATGCTGGGATGAGCAAGATCTGCAGGCTTCTGGCTCACCTCGTCTCTGCTGTCCTTTCTGTGCCACTGAGATCACTCGTTAACCCGGAGGACACCGCGAATGATAACGACTGTGCTGAGTCATAACACCATAATGTGATTGTGAGAGCTGAACCAGAACCAGTTAGTCCTCTACTGCCTACTTCCTCGTGTGAATGGCTTCCTCTTGTCTGGGATGTTGTTCGTCATACTGTGACACTGCAGGAGTATTTAATAATGGAAGCATTCATCTTGCTCAGTTCTGTGTTTTGGGACCATAATGTTGACGTGCTGAACATAGTCACTGGTAGAGCGGAGGAGTAGTGTTCACCTTGTCACTAAGGTTAGAACTAGAGACATGCACAACTCACGATTGGACCCGTCAGATGAGATCCACATGAGCAGTGTGTCTAGAACATGCGTGGCACAGGAGGCATACAACAATAATGGTGGAGTAGGAACCTTACAGGAGTCTTACACTAGCCTTAC
>NC_088402.1:63634557-63639557 GCF_034236695.1 Oncorhynchus nerka
ACAATGACAGCCTAGGAAAAACCTTGCTCAGGGGCAGAACGACAGATTTTTACCTTGTCAGCTCGGGGGATTTGATCTAGCAACCTTGCACTTAATGGCCCAACACTCTAACCACTAGGCTACCTGCCGCTTCTAGGCCAGTGACACAAAATACATTTTTTATCCATTTTAAATTCAGGCTGTAGCGCAACAAAATGTGGAAAAAGTCAAGGGGTGTGAATACGTTTTGAAAGCACTGTATTTTTCAGTATACAGTGGTCATATTCAGTACAGTCTTCAAAACTTGACTACATTTTCCATGTTCCCCCTCTCTCCTCTCCAGCTGTGACTGGGTGGAGATCTTGGAGCCGCGCTCGCAGGAGCGCATGTACGTGAACCTGGCCTCGGGGGAATGTGGCTGGGAGCCCCCCCCAGGCGCCGCCGTGCGCCAGTCCGACGGCAGCCAGTGGTGGGAGCTGTTTGACAGCCACAACAACCGCTTCTACTACTACAACAGTGCCAGCCAGCAGACGGTTTGGCACCGGCCCCAGGCCTGCGACATCGTGCCCCTGGCCCAGCTACAGGCCATGAAGAGGAGCTCAGAGACGGGCCTGAGCGGCCCCATCAAGCCCCAGAGAGGGGGAGGAGAGGGCCGTCGCACACCCCTACCTAACCAGGCCTACCCCATGCCCCCCTCCCAGGACCCTGACAGCAGCGGGAGGTCGACCCCGTCTAAGGGGCTCTGTGACAGCCTGGAAAACAGGAAAGATACCCCCAGGTAACCTCTCTACCATAACATACACCATAAAGAATTACAATGTTTACATTTACTTACAGTATTTACTCAGCTTGACCACAGTAAGTCAAATCACTGCCGCACTTCATATAGAGCTGCAGTCACTTTCAGAAGGGGTAGCAAGTAACGATCTAGTCGTAAATGTATCAAAAACTAAAAGCCCAGAACAGAGCAGCACGGCTGGCCCTTAACCTCTTAGTCCGCCCCATCCCGCATGCGGTATCGTTACTACAGCCTCAAGCTCATTAGCATAACGCAACATTAGCGATTTTTAAAAATCGCAAATGAAACGAAATAAATATGCCTGTTCTCAAGCTTATCCTTTTCTTAACAATCCTGTCGTCTCAGATTTTCAAAATATGCTTTAGAACCAGAGAAAATCACTAATTTGTGTAAGAGTGGTGATAGCTAGCTTAGCGTTAGCATTAGCATTTAGCACGCAACATATTCACAAAAACCAGCCAAGGAATCAAATAAAATAATTTACCTTTGAAGAACTTCAGATGTTTCAATGAGGAGACTCTCATTTAGAGTTTAGTGATTTAGATGCACTATTGTAAAGTGGCTGTTCCACTGGATGTCTTAAGGTGAACGCACCAATTTGTAAGTCGCTCTGGATAAGAGCGTCTGCTAAATGACTTAAATGTAAATGTAAATGTACTCTCAGTTACATAGCAGATGTCCAGTTTTTCCTGAAAGATTCTTGTGTAGGACACATCGTTCCCTTTTGTTACTATGCATATGGCTACCGAAACTAACCGAAAATTCAGTCACCTACATGTCAAACTTTTTTTCCGAATTAACTCCATAATATTGACTGAAACATGGAAAACGTTGTTTGAATCAATCCTGAAGGTGGTTTGTCATATTTCTCTCCGTTGAAAGCACCGTCCTTGTAGCCTGGTTTGTTCTGAGATTTGAATGGAAAAATACCGGGACCTGACTTTTGCGCACCAATTGCCACGCAGCCACCTAGCGGGACACCTGGTAAATGTAGTCTCTTATGGTCAATCTTCCAATGATATGCCTACAAATACGTCACAATGCTGCAGAGACCTTGGGGAAACAAGAGAAAGAGTCCGTTGATTCCTGTCGCATTCACAGCCATATAAGGCGATCATGGAAAACGTAGCCTCAGAAATCCTGTGCATTTCCTGGTCGGTCATACATCTTGGTTTTGCCCGAAACATTTGTTCTAAGGGACTCACAGTGAAAATCTTTGCATTTCTGGAAACGTAAGACTGTCTTCTTTCCAAAGCTATCAATTCCAAGCATATTCGAGCATCTTTTCATGACAAAATATTGCGCTTAAAACGGGCACGTCTTTTTATCCAAAAATGAAATACTGCCCCTATAGGACTAACAGGTTAAATGTACACTGAGGGAAAATATCAATAAAATGCATGTCAATCTCTCTTGGCTCAAAGTGGAGAGATTGACTCCATCACTACTTGCCTTTGTGAGAGGTATTGACATGTTAAAAGCACAAAACGGTCTGTTCAAACAGCTAACACACAGCTCAGAACTAGGGCTGTTACGGTGAGCGTATTACCACCACGCTGGCGGTCACGAGTCATGACGGCAGTCAAATTCCACATTTAGTCACAGTAACTAGGCTTCTCCAAGCTCTGATGCTGAACATTAGTAGCCTTTTAAACTGGCTTACTTCCTGGTACTCAGCACTCTATTGTTCATCTAATCACTGTGACATCAATGCAAATGTATTCGAACATCTCATCAAACAGCCCATGAGCTCATGTTGAGCAACATTTCAATAGGCTATGCAATTGCATGAGATAACAGAGTGATCCCATCAGCTTTCTATAGGCTATGTAATTGCGTGAGAAAACAGAGTGATGGCCTCTATTAAAAATAGGATGATCCCATCAGCTTTCTATAGGCTAGACTTACTATATTTATTTCTCCACCTTCGTAATATTAAGCAAATTGCTTCTCTTTAAAACAGGAGTAAAGTCTACCTGGCTGGCATGAAAATGAACCACGGGAAAGGCATCCTTCATTCGCTACTTAAGTGCATAGATGACATGTTTTTTCCCCCGCTGCCCCTGTTCAATACAGGTGCATGATAATGGTCCATTCTAAATTAAAACTAATTTCACACATGTATATGTAAAGACAAGATTACATTAAGAATAGTGTGATGGGTGACAATATTAACCTATGACTTGTGATTGATATATTATCACTTGTGAATAATTCCCAGCTTAGGGCAAGAAACAATGCATGCTTTTTTTTGTGTGACTTTTTCAAATCGTAGTTGCACACTTCATGTAGCCTAGACTATATGTTTTCATAAGGTTTGTATCACAACTAAAGTGGCCAAATGACTTAAATGTAAATGTAATGTAAATAACTCATATTAAGCACATGAATCCGCTTTACAATGGGTGTAGTGCCTAACTGGCATAGATACGCAGCGCAAGTGTTTTCAAGTTTGGGGAAGCTCATTTTCATAAAAATGCACCTTTATAATAAAATCATTACATGCATAATTGCATTTGTGGTGTTTTCCTGCTAATGGAACATTTGCGCCTTCTGTGTGTGCGCATTGCTGTGAAGAAATAGCCTATTAGTTTATCAACATTTTAAGCTAAACGTTCTGATCTGTTGCATCAGCCTCGTTGCTTAAAACTGTTTTTTTAATGCTAGTATTAATTTTGGATCTATCGCATCCCACAACTGTCCCAGATTATGTTTGGAATATTTATTTCTCGCACAGAACAGAGGAAGTTAACTTTTGTACTATGGGGGATAGATCCGATCACGTGTCCGAGAATCATGTGAGGGAGAGGTGATTCGAGTCATGTGAGGGAGAGGTGATTCGAGTCATGTGAGTGAGAGGTGATTCAAGTCATGTGAGTGAGAGGTGCTTCAAGCCATGTGAGTGAGAGGTGATTCAAGTCATGTGAGTGAGAGGTTCTTCGAGCCATGTGAGTGAGAGGTGATTCGGCATGAAGCCGAGAGAAGATAATTATCATTATTATATTCAGCCCAAGGGCACAACAGCCACTGGTCACAAAAGGCATGGATTTTTTTAGGGGGCATTACGGCCACACAAAGGGGATGCAGCTGGAAAACTTGAGGCATTATCAAGTGCTTGTCAAATTGTGAATGAGAGACTGATGAAGTGTGTACAGCCTGCACAAAAAAAAACAAAGCAGAGCTCATGCCTTTCATGCTACTTTAAAAAAAGCATAATTTGAGTCGCATCATGCCGCCTTAGAATGTATTACAAATCTAAATATATAGCCCAACATTTGTATCACAACTAAAGTTGCATAAATTAAGCATATAAGAGTACCCATTTCTTTGTTAACCTGTTGCCTCTACTTGGGACGCTTGCGTCCCAACTAGAGCTCTGGAAATGCAAATGCGCTACGCTAAATGCTAATAGTATTAGTTAAAACTCAAAAGTTCATTAAAATACACATGCAGGGTATCAAATTAAAGCTACACTCGTTGTGAATCCAGGCAACAAGTCCGATTTTTAAAATGCTTTTCGGCGACACCATGAGAAGCTATTATCTGATAGCATGCACCAATACACTACAACAGAAAAGCATAGCAGGGGACGTAAACAAAATAATTAGCATTTCGGCGTTACACAAACCGCACAATAAAATAGAAAACAGTCATTACCTTTCACCATCTTCTTTGTTGGCACTCCTAGATGTCCCATAAACACTATTGGGTCTTTATTTCGATTAAATCGGGCCATATAAAGCCAAGATATCGTTATATGTAGACTGTGTGATAAACGAAAAAAACAGCGATTTCACAACGTAACGTCATTTTTAAAATTCAAAAAGTAGACGATAAACTTTCACAAAACACTTCAAATACGTTTGTAATGCTACTTTAGGTATTAGTAAACGTTAATAAGCGATAAAAATCATCCGTAGGCGATGTAAATATCATTAGCTGTCGTCTTGGAAAAAATTTCAGGAGAGAGCTCTTCCGGAATGATCTGGGCGGAGACCGGAGGTAAGCGGTGCCCCTCTTTCGGTTCAACCAAGAATCAAAGATGATTAAATTCACAAGATACTCGACAACATGGGGATGCTGTGGGAGTTGAATGCTCGGTCTTATCTAATTCGGCTCACTGTTAACAATTGCTGGAAGTGGCGCAATGATATTTATTTCCATTTTCTGTGATCAGGTTTTCCTGCGCTTTCCGATGTAACGCACGTTATGTAATAGCCAC
>NC_088402.1:63644557-63659557 GCF_034236695.1 Oncorhynchus nerka
CAGACCTCACTGGGAGTGTGTCCTGGAGAGGGGAGAAGAGGGGAATACCTCACCCTCCCTGGGTAAACACCACGTCACTCAGACCTCACTGGGAGTGTGTCCTGGAGAGGGGAGAGGAGGGGAATACCTCACCCTCCCTGGGTAAACACCACGTCACTCAGACCTCACTGGGAGTGTGTGCTGGAGAGGGGAGAGGAGGGGAATACCTCACCCTCCCTGGGTAAACACCACGTCACTCAGACCTCACTGGTTACTGTGTGTCACTCATACAGGTAACTGACAAAATACACGAAACACCAAAATAAAGTGTCTTAAAAGGGTGTTGGTTCACCACAAGGCAGAACAGCTTCAATGCACCTTGGCATAGATTCTACAAGTGTCTGGGACTCTATTGGAGGGACACCGTTCTTCCACGAGAAATTCCATCGTTTTGTAAAGGGTCGATGTGCAGAAGGTGGGACGGAGTCAGGCGCAGGACACAGAGGATGAGTAATAACGGACTTTTACTCAATTAAAACAACATAATATATTCCTCGCAGGGAAAACAATCCAGCTCACAAAATAGAAGCGACAGCTAAACACAGAACAAACACAAAACCAGGTGGGAACCAGAGGGTCAACGAGGGAATAAATAACCATGGAATGGAAACCAGGTGGGAACCAGAGGGTCAACAAGGGAATAAATAACCATGGAATGGAAACCAGGTGGGAACCAGAGGGAGAGGCACCAACTTCGGCGGAAGTCATGACATGTTTGGTGTTTTGTTGATAGTGGTGGAAAACGCTGTCTCCAGAATCTCCCATAAGTGTTCAATTGGGTTGAGATCTGGTGACTGAGACAGATGGTTTACATCGTTTTCATGCTCATCAAGCCATTCAGTGACCACTCGTGTCCTGTGGATGGGGGCATTGTCATCCTATAAGGGCATAGGCATGGTGGCCAAAGTAATGGCCTGCCCAGTATTTTAATATATGACCCTAAGCATGATGGGATGTTAATTGCTTAATTAACTCAGGACCCACACCTGTGTGAAAGCACCTGCTCTCAATATACTTTGTATCCCTCATTTACTCAAGTGTTTCCATTATTTTGGTAGTTACCTGTAGAGCGGTAGAGGAAGGTTGGCTGGCAGTTGGCTGAATCCATTTCAAATATGTGCTGAGACACGGACATGCAAACACCTAGTGCTTCTACACCTGCATTGCTTGCTGTTTGGGGTTTTAGGCTGGGTTTCTGTACAGCACTTTGAGATATCAGCTGATGTACGAAGGGCTATATAAATACATTTGATTTGATTTGATTTGATTGACATTACTGCCAAACCTGAGGAAATCCTGCTCTCTTCTCTACCTCTGCTTCATACCAACATTCACAAAGAAACAGCCTCTCCCTCTCTGCTAGCCATCGCCCCACTCTCGTTGGTGATATCATGGCCTCTCCAGGTCATGAGTTTATATACAGTTACTATGTGTCTTAACACGTTCCCTTTCAGTTCTACATATGGACTCTGCTACTTGTTAAAACTGAAAGCTTTTTGGCACTCCTTCTCCCAGCCTGTTGATACAGACTAGTTTTCTCTCTTTCTTTTCACTCTCTCTTTCTTTTTGACCTCTCTCCCTGTAAGGGTGGAAGGAGTGTCATAGCAGCCCTGGTTAACAGATTGAAACCTGTTGGCTCAGCTCAGAGTCCTCTACCCGGGGATAGGGCAATGGAATCAGCCTTAAATGGTAACACACGTCCTCTCGTTACGCTCTCTAGACAGGCAGATTAGGAATTCTGGGATGCTGACTTGCCCAGCCCCAGTGGATGATTGACAGTTCTCGTTAAGCCACTGGGATCTTTTCTTTGGGAAAAGTTAGAACCTCACTCAATACTCAGATTTAGCTTTCGACTTCAGTCTCTCCCTCTCCCTTTCCCAACTCTGTGTGTGTCTGTGTGTTTGAACTACCTTCATCTTAGGGACAGATCAAAATTTACGGGGGGCTGGTCCAACTCTAGGTGTCATAAAAAAGACTACACCCCCCTCCACAGCATTACAAATATTTTCACATGACCCTCCCCATATACTTCTAAATAAATTGTACATCAGAAGCTTCTAAAGCTATGACAACATTTTCTGGAATTTCCAAGCTGTTTCAAGGTACAGTCAACCTAGTGTATGTAAACTTCTGACCCACTGGAATTGTGATACAGTGAATTTATTTGTGAAATGATCTGAATGTAAATAATTGTTGGAAAAATTACTTGTGTCATGCACAAAGTAGATGTCCTAACCAACTTGCCAAAACTATTGTTTGTTAACCTGTCTAGGACACAGGTTCCGCTAACAGAACCCCCCCCCAACATTCCGCTGAAAAGGCAGCGTGGGAAATTCAAAAATATTTTTTAAATACTTAACATTCACACATTAACAACTCCAATACAGTAAATGAAAGATAAACATCTTGTTAATCTACCCATCGTGTCTGATTTTTAAAATGTTTTACAGCGAAAACACAACATATTTTTATGTTAGATCACCACCAAATCCAAAAAAACACACAGCCATTTTTCCCAGCCAAAGATAGAGTCACAAAAGCAGAATTAGAGATAAAATTAATCACTAACCTTTGATAGTCTTCATCAGATGACACTCATATGACATCATGTTACGCAACACATTTATGTTTTGTTCAATAATATGCATATTTATATCCACAAATCTCAGTTTACATTGGCGCCATGTTCAGAAATGCCTCCAAAATATCCGGAGTAATTACAGAGAGCTACGTCAGATAACAGAAATACTCATTATAAACTTTGACTAAAGATACATGTTCTACATATAATTAAAGATACACTGGTTCTTAACCTCTTGCTTCTACTTGGGACGCTTGCGTCCCAACTAGAGCTCTGGAAATGCAAATTTGCTACGCTAAATGCTAATAGTATTAGTTAAAACTCAAAAGTTCATTAAAATACACATGCAGGGTATCAAATTAAAGCTACACTCGTTGTGAATCCAGGCAACAAGTCAGATTTTTAAAATGCTTTTCGGCGACAGCATGAGAAGCTATTATCTGATAGCATGCACCAATACACTACAACACAAAAGCACAGCAGGGGACGTAAACAAAATAATTAGCATTTCGGCGTTACACAAACCGCACAATAAAATAGAAAACAGTCATTACCTTTCACCATCTTCTTTGTTGGCACTCCTAGATGTCCCATAAACACTATTGGGTCTTTATTTCGATTAAATTGGGCCATATAAAGCCAAGATATCGTTATATGTAGACTGTGTGATAAACGAAAAAAACAGCGATTTCACAACGTAACGTCATTTTTTAAAATTCAAAAAGTAGACAATAAACTTTCACAAAACACTTCGAAATACGTTTGTAATGCTACTTTAGGTATTAGTAAACGTTAATAAGCGATAAAAATCATCCGTAGGCGATGTAAAAATCATTAGCTGTCGTCTTGGAAAAAATTTCACGAGAGAGCTCTTCCGGAATGATCTGGGCGGAGACCGGAGGTAAGTGGTGCCCCTGTTTCGGTTCAACCAAGAATCAAAGATGATTCAATTCACAAGACTCTAGACAACATGGGGATGCTGTGGGAGTTGAATGCTCGGTCTTATCTAATTCGGCTCACTGTTAACAATTGCTGGAAGTGGCGCAAGGATATTTATTTCCATTTTCTGTGATCAGGTTTTCCTGCGCTTTCCGATGTAACGCACGTTATGTTATAGCCACAGTCGTGATTTAACCAGTTTTAAAAACGTCCGAGGGTTTCCTATCCACACATTCTAACCATATGAACGTACTATATTCCTGGCATGAGTAGCAGGGCACTGAAATGTTGCGCGATTTTTAACAAAATGTTCAAAAAAGTAGAGGGTAGGAGCAACTAGTTAATGCAACCGCTTAAACGTTACGAAAAAAGCCTACCATGCAATAATCTGAGACGGCACTCAGACGTAAATATATTTCTCTGCCATGTTGGAGTCAACAGAAATACGAAATTACATCATAAATATTCCCTTACCTTTGATGATCTTTCATCAGAATGCAGTGCAAGAAATCCTAGTTCCGCAATAAATCGTTGTTTTGTTCCATAATGTCCATTACTAGTGTCCAATTAGCTACTTTTGCTAGCAGGTTTAGTTCACATGTCCAAAAGCTGGCGCTGGTCCAGGCGAACTCGGACGAAAACTTCAAAAAGTTATATTCCAGGTCGAATAAACTGGTCAAACTAAGTAGAGAATCAATCTTTAGGATGCTATTATCATATATATCCAATAACGTTCCAACCGGAGCAGTTTAGTCTACAGAGTAATGGAACGCAAGGCGATATAATGACTACTGCGTGTAACCAGGAACTGGCATTCTGCCAGACCAGTGACTCAAATAGCTGCCATCCGATCCCACATCACACTAGAGGTTTCATTCCACGTTCTACTGACTGTTGACATCCAGTGGAAGGCGTAGGAAGTACGAACAGATCCATATCTTATTTGGATGTGAATAGGCAATGAGTTGAAAATCAACCAGCCCCAGAATTTCCACTTCCTGTTTTGAAGTTTGCCTGCCCTATGAGTTCTGTTATACTCACAGACATAATTCAAACAGTTTTAGGAACTTCAGAGTGTTTTCTATCCAATAGTAATAATAGTATGTATATATTAGCATCTGGGACAGAGTAGGAGGCAGTTCACTATGGGCACGAAATTCATCCAAAGTGAAAATGCTGCCCCCTATCCCTAAAGGTTAACAAGAAATGTGTGGAGTGGTTGAAAAACGAGTTTTAATGACTCCAACCTAAGTGTTGTATCTCTGTAATCCACTGGACATGGTTGTAATTAGTGTGTGTGGGGGGGGTTGAGTGATTGAGATTATGGTTGATTGGGCTGAAAGCTTGGGGTCATAAATTGCCTGTTCCCCTACCTCATACCACTTCAGTTGACCCTCAATACTAGATTTGTCAATGGTGTCATAGGTATTTGTGAAATACTTTCGTGGAATATATACTGTACGTCCTCTTTGTGTGTGGGCTTGTTTGTGTTTGTGTGTGTGTGTGTGCGTGTGTGTGTGTCTGTTTGTTTATCTGTGCCCTAATCAGGCTTTTGCTGTGTAGGGGGTCGTCCCCCTTTCCTGTGACATATGGGTCTTCTCCCTGGCTTAGCGCCCACCCATCCTTTTGTTTGGTCACGCTGGTCACTATATACCAGCCATGGATGAAGAACAGGCAGTGTGACGTGTTGTTTATTTATTCTGTACATCCCTGGTTGAAGCTGAGGTGACCTGGTGACTCATTGGCACAGATATCGTTCTCTGGATGGTGAGTGCTTTCATACTGGGAATCATAATGCTTTATTTCGTCTTTAAATCTGGGAATTTGTGGAATGTACAGTAGATACATGTAGATGTGCTTTTGTTGATGAGAGAGAACTGTGACTTTAAATTGGTGCATCATAGTGTACAATAGTGTGTAATGTTGTTTCTGGTGATGGCTTTGTCTGTGATGTAGAAGGCGCTTCTCATGTTTGAAGAGGAGACGGCTACACTAGAGGTGCTCAGAAAGAACATGTGGCCCTCAGCTCCTCTCGTCCTCCACAAAGAGGATTTGGGTTGGGAATGGTAATCTGGGAAGTGCATTCTGGTATTATCTCCCTCCGTACGGGCAAATCTGGATAGATTGGATGGTCGGTGTAAACATCTTTCGTTTCCTCAGCGAGAGAACAATGGGTGAGATTACGCCAAGCTGTTTTACACCGAGAGATCAAAGGAACCAGCTCAGTTGCTGTTGCCAATGTGGACAAAACAGCCCACATCCTAACAGTGCCTCTGTCCTATCTTTATAAACACACTACTCAGCTAACGGTAGAGACATAGGACCACAGGACCTTACGAGGGTTTCATGTTATTTTAATCCACTTATTTGTTGACAATATGTTACATTTTTAAATCCCCAAACCAAACACTAATCCACTGAGTTCCATGTGAAGTTGTCTCCTCATACGGAGTGTGGTTGTTGTCGTAAAGTAGGTTTTCTGTTCACCCGGAGTTGATATTGTCTGACCTGATCTAATCGGTAGAAGAGTTTCCTCTTAAGCCCTCCTCTGTGCTGCAGGTCCCCTGTTCTCCCTGAGAGGTTGTCTCTGTCTTTATTTCTCTATCTCCGCCATAGAGACACATCTCAGCCTGCCTGGGCCCTGTGTTCTCCAGAGGGGTATTTTACGTAACAGGTTTGAGGAGTTAGAGAGTTGACTTTGGTCGTCTCTTGAGTTCAACTCAGGATAACCGGATAGCCAGGTACATTTCGATGGCAACGAATCCTTCAGAACTAACGTGCTCCGGGGCCATGCTTGCTCAGAGCTCGATTCCCTCCCTCTTGCAAAGATTGCGTCATCATCCCCTTCGTTTGAGGAAGAATGATTAAATATTTGATTAATGAAATGTTTTAATGTGTTAAAAAATAGTCATGTTAAAATATATCACCGTACACATTTAGTAATGACCGGATGCATTTGAAGCTTCAAGCACACTAAAACTTTTGTATGACATCATATATTCATTTTATCGATAGGAGTGGGGGGGAAAGGTGCTTGTGCATTGATAAGCACACCAAAGACGGCATTAAAGAAAGACAGTGCCTCTAATAGCCTATTTCACACCATAGCCTGCTGAATTTGCAAGATAACTTTTCTTTCATTCTGATTTCAACACTAATTCAAATGTGGCTCTGACTCAGCATTGTCTCAATGAAGAGTTTGGCATTAGCCATGTGTGACATGCACATGCAGTTACAAGCCTGCTAGAGTTAGTGGCAGGCTGACGAGCAATATCCACCGTCGTCGTAGTAAGGATGAAGCCTGAGCTGGAATGTGAAGCTAACTGAAGCTGGCTAGCTTTAGAAAACCCTGAGTAGATCTAGCTTGCTTCATAGGATACCCCTCAGGAGATCTCTCCTCCTGGCTTGTCTGTTTCTGTGGGATCTCTCCACTCTATATGCCCTCCTGGGATTGGTTGAGAGATCTGGCAGCCCTAAAAGTGCCCTGTGTGTGGTAGGATATCAGGCTGACTGTCTGTGTGGCAGCAGGTGGCACAGGTGAACATGCCTGCCACCCTCTGCCACCCCAGTGACCCGTGGAGGGGCGGCTGGGCGGCTGATTGGCTCACTTGGCTTGGGCATCAGTTGGCACGGGATGGTCTGCAGACAGGGATGTGTTGGGACGGGCCTGAAACAGGTAGGCTCCTGTGCCAGAAGGCTTCTTAGTGGGATTAGGTGTGTTGAAGGTGAAGCATTCCTACTAGGTCAAGCTGTTTCTTACAACAGACAGGTCCAAACGGAAACTCCCACCTGCTTAAAACATGTTCTCTTTCTGCGTGTCAGTTTCATAGTGGTGACGTCCTCTCCCAGGGTTCTCTGCTCTGCTGCTCGGTAGTCTGTCTTATTTACTGTGCTACTGACAAACCTGAACAGTGTTGTTAGACCAGGAAGAGATTTCACTCTCTCACTCTTTCTGTCTCTCCCTCTCTGTCTTCCTCACTCTGTCTGCGTGTGTGTGTGGGTGCGCGTGTGCGTTTGTGCGCGTGTGTGTTTGTGTGTGTGTGTGTGTGTGTGTGTGTGTGCGTGTGTGTGTGTGTGTGTGTGTGTGTGTGTGTTTATCCTGGGCATGGGGCCCACGGCTGCGCTGGGGAGTGTGGCCCACTGTGCTCAACTTAGCTTTATCAGGCTGTTGAACAGGAAGAGATACCCTATCAGACACAGAGGGAACCAACAGACTGCTCGGACACAATGGTCCACCCAGGCTGGGGCTAGCCAACTACACTCTACTCCACCGTGTACCATGACGTTGAGAGGAGACTAGTGTGCGAGGACTGGAGTGCCGACGTCACATAAAATTACATTTTTCATGAAAAACTTCTGATTACAGCATCCAAACAATAACAATGTCCTGTGTATTTGCAGATTATTCTTTGGGTGCTGAAATCAGTCGTTTTTTATAAAAACGTCATTTTATGTGACATCTGCGCTCCAGTCCTCCCACACTAGTCGCCTCGCTACTTCATGGTAAATGGTGGAGTAGAGTGTAGTCTGCTAGGGCTGGGCTGGCAGAGCAGGCGCAGTTTAAACACAGCTCTCCTCCACGGATTTAGTTCTGTATATGTTCATGGGGTTATTGGATGTTTCATGGCTGTGTACCCCCTGCCAGGATGGCACTATAGACTAACAGAGTGGTGACAACGAGAGTCTGTCGTATGTCATTGTCAGGTGGTGCCATCTACAACACTCCATCCGGTACTACTGAACTCGTTCTGTTTATACTGTTTATACAACAGACAATTACACCCAGTCTAGTTTCCAGCTAAGCCTAGATGGCACCATCCCAAAAAGCTGTCAAGTCCCCTTCTGTCAGCTGTCTAATCCTCTTCCTTTAATTCTCTCAGTCTCTCCTTTATACACTATGTCTTAGAAGGACAGTAGAAAAGTGGAGAACGCAATAACTGAACTCAGTTCTCATAGGTTGTGTGTGTGTGTGTGTGTGTGTGTGTGTGTGTGTGTGTGTGTGTGTGTGTGTGTGTGTGTGTGTGTGTGTGTGTGTGTGTGTGTGTGTGTGTGTGTGTGTGTGTGTGTGTGTGTGTGTGTGTGTGTGTGTGTGTGTGTGTGTGTGTGTGTGTGTGTGTGTGTGTTTCTGCCATGGGCTGCCCTACTGTACATACAGTGACAGAGAAATATTTTAAGACAGATTGTTGTGAGGATGTGAGATCCCTAGCCACAAAGGAAGTGTGAGAGCTATGTTCTGTTCTGGCATGCTATAGTTTTATACCAGCACGCATGTCCACTGGTTAACACACTGTGTGGATAGGCTGAGTTTAGCTCACATGACTGAGTTAAGCTCATAAACTTCTGTATATTTTACATTTTCGGACTCCCTCTTGTGTGATGACTCCCTATGCCATTGGATGATCAATTCTGGATGGGAAATCGTCATTTGCTAAGCATATGAACTGACTGTACAATGTCTGTACAATGTAGGATGCTCATGCTGCTGGAGAGAGGGGGGCTCTGATACCACAGCAGGGAGGGGACAAATTGGAACTCGCTGACTGTTAACTTAATTTGACTCTCCATTCTAAAGGTTCTTAACTTTGTTTTCTCTCTCCCCTCCGGCTCCTCCTCCTGATCCTCCTCCTGCCTCTCCTCCTGCCTCTCCTCCTGCCTCTCCTTCTCCTCCTGCTGCTCCTGCTCCTCCTCCTTCTCCTCCTGCTCCTCCTCCTCCTGCTCCTCCTTCTCCTCCTTCTCCTGCTCCTCCTCCTGCTCCTCCTCCTCCTGCTCCTCCTCCTGCTCCTCCTCCTCCTGCTCCTCCTCCTGCTCCTCCTCCTCCTGCTCCTCATCATCAAAGTTATCCTCTAAAAGCTCAGCTGCAATGATAGCCTTTGACAATGCTGTAGTCTGCTTGCACGTGTAGATGAACTCTCTCTTTTTGCCCTCTTCTCCCCCTTCACCAAACTCTCTGTTGCTGTCTCTTCCTCTGCCTATTGCTGCCCTGCTGTAGGATTACAAGACAATGATGCTTCAAATCAAATCAAATGCTATTGATCACATACACATATTTAACAGATGTTATTGTGGGTGTAGAGAAATGCTTGTGTTCCTAGCTCCACCAGTGCAGTAGTATCTAACAATTCACAACAACACACACAAATCTAATAGTAAAAGAATGGAATTAATACAGAAAATGAATATTAGGACGAGGAATGTCGGAGTAGCATTGACTAAACTACAGTAGAATGCAGTATATACATTTTGAAATGAGTAAAACAGTGTGTAAACATTATTAAAGGGCTTTGCTTGACTCTCTGGTTTCGATGGGTTTGAGCGATGATAATGTTTCACGAATAAGATTGACCACTGTGGCCCATGGGTGTGTGAGTGGTTGTTACGGTCAGAATGGGTGTGAGTGTGAATGGTCACTATGGTTCATAGAGAAGAGACTGGTCAGTGTGGTTGAGAGGGGTCCTTTAGGTCCATAAGGGTGTGTATGCATGTTCAGATCAGGAACACTCCCCATGCTGTGGTATTCAACCTCTGGTCCAACAATAACAGCAGGCAGAACAGAACCCACCCACAAACAGGATGGGAATACACACAATACAGTACTGACCCGCTGACCTGTTTCTCTCTCTCTCTCTATTTTTTGGCATGGGAAACATATCTTTGCATTGCCAAATCAAGTGAAATGAACAATCTCTACCAATCTCTTTCTCTTACTATATAGGCTACCATTGTGTCTTGCTCTTGACATACACAAAGCCCTCTGTCAATGGGGCGGCTCCTGTTCTAAAGCTCATGCCTGTCATTGGGAGATGGACCGGCCAACGATGAGGACAGCTGAAGAGGGGGATAACAGAGAGAGAGGGAGAAGATGGGTGAAAAAAGCCCTGGGAAAAGGAGTGTGAATTTTCCCCGGTGTTAGTGGCTGGGCTGTGGGGACACTGTATGGTTTTGTCTGCAGGCAGTGCTTAGCCAAACAGGATTAGAGGAGGAGAGGAGGCTCCAACAGCAGAACAAAGCAGCTCACAGAGAATGTGATCTGGGCCTGGCTGGTGCTGTAGGCCTCTCTCTGGTACTGCACCACCATCCAGAGAGACTGTAGTCAGCTCCAGAACTCCACACTACCATCTACTGTCCTCACAAACTCCCACTCATCCCCATGCCCCATTTCCCTCCCAAACCTTCCATTCCCCTAATCTTACTGCCTTGTTTCAATAGTCTCACTGCCTCCATAACCACTCCCAATCTTACTGCCTTGTTTCAATAGTCTCACTGCCTCCATACCCACTCCCAATCTTACTGCCTTGTTTCAATAGTCTCACTGCCTCCATAACCACTCCCAATCTTACTGCCTTGTTTCAATAGTCTCACTGCCTCCATACCCACTCCCAATCTTACTGCCTTGTTTCAATAGTCTCACTGCCTCCATACCCACTCCCAATCTTACTGCCTTGTTTCAATAGTCTCACTGCCTCCATACCCACTCCCAATCTTACTGCCTTGTTTCAATAGTCTCACTGCCTCCATACCCACTCCCAATCTTACTGCGTTGTTTCAATAGTCTCACTGCCTCCATACCCACTCCCAATCTTACTGCCTTGTTTCAATAGTCTCACTGCCTCCATACCCACTCTCAATCTTACTGCCTTGTTTCAATAGTCTCACTGCCTCCATACCCACTCCCAATCTTACTGCCTTGTTTCAATAGTCTCACTGCCTCCATAACCACTCCCAATCTTACTGCCTTGTTTCAATAGTCTCACTGCCTCCATAACCACTCCCAATCTTACTGCCTTGTTTCAATAGTCTCACTGCCTCCATACCCACTCCCAATCTTACTGCCTTGTTTCAATAGTCTCACTGCCTCCATACCCACTCCCAATCTTACTGCCTTGTTTCAATAGTCTCACTGCCTCCATACCCACTCCCAATCTTACTGCCTTGTTTCAATAGTCTCACTGCCTCCATACCCACTCCCAATCTTACTGCCTTGTTTCAATAGTCTCACTGCCTCCATACCCACTCCCAATCTTACTGCCTTGTTTCAATAGTCTCACTGCCTCCATACCCACTCCCAATCTTACTGCCTTGTTTCAATATTCTCACTGCCTCCATACCCACTCCCAATCTTACTGCCTTGTTTCAATAGTCTCACTGCCTCCATACCCACTCCCAATCTTACTGCCTTGTTTCAATAGTCTCACTGCCTCCATACCCACTCCCAATCTTACTGCCTTGTTTCAATAGTCTCACTGCCTCCATACCCACTCCCAATCTTACTGCCTTGTTTCAATAGTCTCACTGCCTCCATAACCACTCCCAATCTTACTGCCTTGTTTCAATAGTCTCACTGCCTCCATAACCACTCCCAATCTTACTGCCTTGTTTCAATAGTCTCACTGCCTCCATACCCACTCCCAATCTTACTGCCTTGTTTCAATAGTCTCACTGCCTCCATAACCACTCCCAATCTTACTGCCTTGTTTCAATAGTCTCACTGCCTCCATACCCACTCCCAATCTTACTGCCTTGTTTCAATAGTCTCACTGCCTCCATAACCACTCCCAATCTTACTGCCTTGTTTCAATAGTCTCACTGCCTCCATAACCACTCCCAATCTTACTGCCTTGTTTCAATAGTCTCACTGCCTCCATACCCACTCCCAATCTTACTGCCTTGTTTCAATAGTCTCACTGCCTCCATACCCACTCCCAATCTTACTGCCTTGTTTCAATAGTCTCACTGCCTCCATAACCACTCCCAATCTTACTGCCTTGTTTCAATAGTCTCACTGCCTCCATAACCACTCCCAATCTTACTGCCTTGTTTCAATAGTCTCACTGCCTCCATACCCACTCCCAATCTTACTGCCTTGTTTCAATAGTCTCACTGCCTCCATAACCACTCCCAATCTTACTGCCTTGTTTCAATAGTCTCACTGCCTCCATAACCACTCCCAATCTTACTGCCTTGTTTCAATAGTCTCACTGCCTCCATACCCACTCCCAATCTTACTGCCTTGTTTCAATAGTCTCACTGCCTCCATACCCACTCCCAATCTTACTGCCTTGTTTCAATAGTCTCACTGCCTCCATAACCACTCCCAATCTTACTGCCTTGTTTCAATAGTCTCACTGCCTCTATACCCACTCCCAATCTTACTGCCTTGTTTCAATAGTCTCACTGCCTCCATAACCACTCCCAATCTTACTGCCTTGTTTCAATAGTCTCACTGCCTCCATAACCACTCCCAATCTTACTGCCTTGTTTCAATAGTCTCACTGCCTCCATACCCACTCCCAATCTTACTGCCTTGTTTCAATAGTCTCACTGCCTCCATACCCACTCCCAATCTTACTGCCTTGTTTCAATAGTCTCACTGCCTCCATAACCACTCCCAATCTTACTGCCTTGTTTCAATAGTCTCACTGCCTCCATACCCACTCCCAATCTTACTGCCTTGTTTCAATAGTCTCACTGCCTCCATAACCACTCCCAATCTTACTGCCTTGTTTCAATAGTCTCACTGCCTCCATACCCACTCCCAATCTTACTGCCTTGTTTCAATAGTCTCACTGCCTCCATAACCACTCCCAATCTTACTGCCTTGTTTCAATAGTCTCACTGCCTCCATAACCACTCCCAATCTTACTGCCTTGTTTCAATAGTCTCACTGCCTCCATACCCACTCCCAATCTTACTGCCTTGTTTCAATAGTCTCACTGCCTCCATACCCACTCCCAATCTTACTGCCTTGTTTCAATAGTCTCACTGCCTCCATACCCACTCCCAATCTTACTGCCTTGTTTCAATAGTCTCACTGCCTCCATACCCACTCCCAATCTTACTGCCTTGTTTCAATAGTCTCACTGCCTCCATAACCACTCCCAATCTTACTGCCTTGTTTCAATAGTCTCACTGCCTCCATAACCACTCCCAATCTTACTGCCTTGTTTCAATAGTCTCACTGCCTCCATAACCACTCCCAATCTTACTGCCTTGTTTCAATAGTCTCACTGCCTCCATAACCACTCCCAATCTTACTGCCTTGTTTCAATAGTCTCACTGCCTCCATACCCACTCGCCACAAATGACCAGGGATGTATCTATTCCCCCAGCTGCTGACTGGCTGGCTCTGCTCAATAAGATCCCACATAGAGCAGCACAGTGCAGACCTCAGCCAGTCAGTCAACCCCCACGTCACATTCCATACGGCTGCTCTCCTCATTGACCCAGTACTAATGAGGTCAAGATGGAAGGTAACTGGCTGGGCCATAGAAATATAATGAATTGTAGTTCTGTGGCATGGTAACTCACTTCCTGGTTGAAACTCCAGTCCTGTCTCACTCAACACACAACACACACCTCACCTGTGTGACTGCCAACTGACAGGGTACAGCAAACACACACACACACACACACACACACACACACACACACACACACACACACACACATACACACACACAGACACACACACACACACACACACCAATTGATCTGGTTTCTGTATATTCTGAGAATAATCCTCTCTGACTTGTCTTTGTAATAGGTGTAATCGGGGATGAAATGAGCATGTCCTCAGTCTCTAGTCTGCTGACAGGGCTGACACTTCTATCTAATAGGAGGTGGGTGATGTTGCTAGGCAGCTGTTAGCCTGTTCCACACTGAATACAGTAGAGATCTGATCATCTGCGCCCATGGCTTGGCAGACATGTGACTGTGGACTGGGGTCACTCCTCTGTATGGTCCTTACTATCACAACCTGCCAGAAAGAGGGTGGTCCTAATGTATTTTCCCCTTAGTGGAAATCCCAGAGGTCATATTCTGTACAGTCGATCCCTCTGTGGACAATATCAGAGCCGGACTATTCTATCTCCCTGGCAGAGGTCTACTCCCTCAAGATATATGACTGTTTGTCCATGTGTCATGACATTCTATCAACTTCCTGTCATGTGTTGCACATTTTCCATAGTCCTTTCGTGGGCGTGTGTGTCCTCTGTCCCCTAATCAAATCACTGTGATAGTACTGTAACTTACTTACTCCCCTGTATCCCTACATGCAGACATGAGCTCATCCCCTGGATGGCCCACCCCATAGATAGAGGAGCAATGTTTCCACATCCTCCACCCCCCATTCCTCCTCCACCCCCCATTCCTCCTCCACCCCCCCATTCTTCCTCGGTTTAATCTCTAAAACAACAGACCACTTTAGTGTAATGGGGTTATTAGAATCACATTTGAAATGACATTTTGACACGAGTACAAAGAGACTATAGTTGAGACAGAGGGAGGAGGTTTGCTCTCTGATGTAGAAACCTCACTGCAAATGATGGGTTTCTGTAAAGGGCAAGCGCTTTAGATTGTTTCTCATAATCTATGAGGGTGGGAAGTTAGAAGATAATGACAGTGTAGAGAACAGTCGGTGTGGGTTCCTGTGTGTCTGTGTGTGT